>NW_028270177.1:36022374-36237374 GCF_037043375.1 Chiloscyllium plagiosum
ACCGCCACACTCCGGTTCCTGATCCCAGTGACAGCCACACTCCAGATCCTGATCACAGTCACCACCACACTCCAGACACTGATCCCAGTCACCGTCACTCTCCGGACACTGATCCCAGCAATGGCCACACTCCTGATCCTGATCCCAGTCACTGACACACTCCAGATTCTGATCCCAGTAACTGCCACACTCCGGAACTGGATCCCAGTCACTGCCACACTCCGGATTCTGATCCCAGTCACTGCCACACTCCGGTTCCTGATCCCAGTGACAACCACTCTCCGGATCCTGATCCCAGTCACCGCCACACTCCGGTTCCTGATCCAGTCACTGCCACACTCCGGGTCCTGATCCCAGTCAACGCCACACTCCAGATCCTGATCCCAGTCACCTCCATTCTCCGGTTCCTGATCCCAGTCACTGCCACAGACCAGATCCTGATCCCAGTCACCGCCATTCTCCAGACCCTGATCCCAGTCACCGCCACACTCCGGATCCTGATCCCAGTCTCTGCCACACTCCGGTTCCTGATCCCAGTCTCTGCCACACTCCAGACCCTGATCCCAGTCACTACCACACTCCAGACCCTGATCCCAGTCACGGCCACACTCCGGATCCTGATCCCAGTCACTGACATACTCCGGACCATGATCCCAGTCATTGCCACACTCCAGACACTGATCCCAGTCACGGCCACACTCCAGACACTGATCCCAGTCATTGCCACACTCCAGACACTGATCGCAATCACTGCCACACTCCGGTTCGTGATCCCAGTAACTGCCACTCTCCGGATCCTGATCCCAGGCACCGCTACACTCCAGACCTTGATCACAGTCAAAGCTACCCTCCGGATCCTGATCCCAGTCACTGACACACTCCTGACCCTGGTCCCAGTCATTGCCACACTCCAGACCATGATCCCAATCCCTGCCACACTCCGGATCCTGATCCCAGTCACTGCCACACCCCAGGTCCTGATCCCTGACACCCCAACACTCCAGATCCTGATCCCAGTAACTGCCACACTCCGGATCCTGATCCCAGTCACTACCACACTCCAGACCCTGATCCCAGTCACTGCCACACTCCGGTTCCTGATCCCAATCACTGACACACTCCGGATCCTGATCCCAGTCATTGCCACACTCCAGACCATGATCCCAATCACTGCCACTCTCCGGATCCTGATCCCAGTCATTGCCACTCTCCAGACACTGATCCCAGTAACTGCCACACTCCGGATACTGATCCCAGTCTCCGCCACTCTCCAGACACTGATCCCAGTAATGGCCACACTCCAGATCCTGATCCCAGTCACCGCCACACTCCAGATCCTGATCCCAGTAACTGCCACACTCCGGACCCTGATCCCAGTCACCGCCACTTTCCGGATCCTGATCCCAGTCACCGCCACACTCCGGATCCTGATCCCAGTAACTGCCACACTCCAGACCCTGATCCCAATCACCGCCACACTCCGGTTCCTGATCCCAGTGACAGCCACACTCCCGACCCTGATCCCAGTCACCACCACACTCCAGACCCTGATCCTAGTCACCGTTACTCTCCGGACACTGATCCCAGTAATGGCCACACATCAGATCCTGATCCCAGTCACTGCCACTCTCCGGTTCCTGATCCCAGTAACTGCCACACTCCAGATCCTGATCCCAGTCACTACCACACTTCGGTTCGTGATCCCAGTAATGGCCACACTCCAGATCCTGATCCCAGTCACTGACACACTCCGGAACTGGATCCCAGTCACTGCCACACTCCAGATTCTGATCCCAGTGACAGCCACTCTCCGGATCCTGATCCCAGTCACTGCCACACTCCGGTTCCTGATCCCAGTGACAACCACTCTCCGGATCCTGATCCCAGTCACCGCCACACTCCGGTTCCTGATCCAGTCACTGCCACACTCCGGGTCCTGATCCCAGTCAACGCCACACTCCAGATCCTGATCCCAGTCACCTCCATTCTCCGGTTCCTGATCCCAGTCACTGCCACAGACCAGATCCTGATCCCAGTCACCGCCATTCTCCAGACCCTGATCCCAGTCACCGCCACACTCCGGATCCTGATCCCAGTCTCTGCCACACTCCGGTTCCTGATCCCAGTCTCTGCCACACTCCAGACCCTGATCCCAGTCACTACCACACTCCAGACCCTGATCCCAGTCACGGCCACACTCCGGATCCTGATCCCAGTCACTGACATACTCCGGACCATGATCCCAGTCATTGCCACACTCCAGACACTGATCCCAGTCACGGCCACACTCCAGACACTGATCCCAGTCATTGCCACACTCCAGACACTGATCGCAATCACTGCCACACTCCGGTTCGTGATCCCAGTAACTGCCACTCTCCGGATCCTGATCCCAGGCACCGCTACACTCCAGACCTTGATCACAGTCAAAGCTACCCTCCGGATCCTGATCCCAGTCACTGACACACTCCTGACCCTGGTCCCAGTCATTGCCACACTCCAGACCATGATCCCAATCCCTGCCACACTCCGGATCCTGATCCCAGTCACTGCCACACCCCAGGTCCTGATCCCTGACACCCCAACACTCCAGATCCTGATCCCAGTAACTGCCACACTCCGGATCCTGATCCCAGTCACTACCACACTCCAGACCCTGATCCCAGTCACTGCCACACTCCGGTTCCTGATCCCAATCACTGACACACTCCGGATCCTGATCCCAGTCATTGCCACACTCCAGACCATGATCCCAATCACTGCCACTCTCCGGATCCTGATCCCAGTCATTGCCACTCTCCAGACACTGATCCCAGTAACTGCCACACTCCGGATACTGATCCCAGTCTCCGCCACTCTCCAGACACTGATCCCAGTAATGGCCACACTCCAGATCCTGATCCCAGTCACCGCCACACTCCAGATCCTGATCCCAGTAACTGCCACACTCCGGACCCTGATCCCAGTCACCGCCACTTTCCGGATCCTGATCCCAGTCACCGCCACACTCCGGATCCTGATCCCAGTAACTGCCACACTCCAGACCCTGATCCCAATCACCGCCACACTCCGGTTCCTGATCCCAGTGACAGCCACACTCCCGACCCTGATCCCAGTCACCACCACACTCCAGACCCTGATCCTAGTCACCGTTACTCTCCGGACACTGATCCCAGTAATGGCCACACATCAGATCCTGATCCCAGTCACTGCCACTCTCCGGTTCCTGATCCCAGTAACTGCCACACTCCAGATCCTGATCCCAGTCACTACCACACTTCGGTTCGTGATCCCAGTAATGGCCACACTCCAGATCCTGATCCCAGTCACTGACACACTCCGGAACTGGATCCCAGTCACTGCCACACTCCAGATTCTGATCCCAGTGACAGCCACTCTCCGGATCCTGATCCCAGTCACTGCCACACTCCGGTTCCTGATCCCAGTGACAACCACTCTCCGGATCCTGATCCCAGTCACCGCCACACTCCGGTTCCTGATCCAGTCACTGCCACACTCCGGGTCCTGATCCCAGTCAACGCCACACTCCAGATCCTGATCCCAGTCACCTCCATTCTCCGGTTCCTGATCCCAGTCACTGCCACAGACCAGATCCTGATCCCAGTCACCGCCATTCTCCAGACCCTGATCCCAGTCACCGCCACACTCCGGATCCTGATCCCAGTCTCTGCCACACTCCGGTTCCTGATCCCAGTCTCTGCCACACTCCAGACCCTGATCCCAGTCACTACCACACTCCAGACCCTGATCCCAGTCACGGCCACACTCCGGATCCTGATCCCAGTCACTGACATACTCCGGACCATGATCCCAGTCATTGCCACACTCCAGACTGGATCCCAGTCACTGCCACACTCCAGATTCTGATCCCAGTGACAGCCACTCTCCGGATCCTGATCCCAGTCACCGCCACACTCCGGTTTCTGATCCACTCACTGCCACACGCCGGGTCCTGATCCCAGTCAACGCCACACTCCAGTTCCTGATCCAGTCACTGCCAAACTCCGGGTCCTGATCCCAGTCACCGCCACACTCCGGTTCCTGATCCAGTCACTGCCACACTCCGGGTCCTGTTCCCAGTCACTGCCACAGTCCAGATTCTGATCCCAGTCACCACCATTCTCCGGTTCCTGATCCCAGTCACTGCCACAGTCCAGATCCTGATCCCAGTCACCACCATTCTCCAGACGCTGATCCCAGTCACCGCCGCACTCCGGTTCCTGATCCCAGTCATCGCCACACTCCGGTTCCTGATCCCAGTCACTGCCACACTCCAGATCCTGATCCCAGTCACTGCCTCACTCCAGACCCTGAACCCTGTCACTGCCACACTCCAGACCGTGATCCCAGTCACCGCCACACTCCGGTTCCTGATCCCAGTAACTGCCACACTCTGGATCCTGATCCCAGTCAGTGCCACATTCCAGACCCTGATCCCAGTAACCGCCACCCTCCAGACCCTGATCCCAGTCAGTGACACACTCCAGATCCTGATCCCAGTCACTGACACACTCCAGACCCTGATCCCAGTCACTGCCACTCTCCGGACTCTGATCGAAGTCAGTGCCACACTTCAGACCTTGATCCCAGTCACTGCCTCACTCCAGACCCAGATCCCAGTAACTGCCTCATACCGGATCTTGATCCCAGTCACTACCACACTCCAGACCCTGATTCCAGTCACTGACACACTCCAGATCCTGATCCCAGTCACTGACACACTCCGGATCCTGATCCCAGTCACCGCCACACTCCGGATCCTGATCCCAGTCACTGCCACACTCCAGACCCTGATCCCAGTCACTGCCACACTCCGGATGCTGATCCCAGTCACTGCCACACTCCAGACCTTGATCCCAGTCACGGCCACACTCCGGATGCTGATCCCCGTAACTGCCACACTCCAGACCCTGATCCCAGTGACAGCCACACTCCAGATCCTGATCCCATTCACTGCCACATTCCAGACCTTGATCCCAGTCACTGCCACACTTCGGATCCTGATCCCAGTCACTGCCACACTCCAGACCATGATCCCAGTCACTGCCTCACTCCGGATCCTGGGCCCAGTAATTGCCACACTCCAGACCATGATCCCAGTAACTGCCACACTCCAGACCATGATCCCAGTCACTGCCTCACTCCGGATCCTGATCCCAGTCACTGCCACACTCCGGATCCTGATCCCAGTCACTGCCACACTCCAGATCCTGATCCCATTCACTGCCACATTCCAGACCTTGATCCCAGTCACTGCCACACTCCAGACCTTGATCCCAGTCACGGCCACACTCCGGATCCTGATCCCAGTAACTGCCACACTCCAGACCATGATCCCAGTCACTGCCTCACTCCGGACCATGATCCCTGACACCGCCACACTCCAGATCCTGATCCCAGTCACCCCACACTCCGGAACCTGATCCCAGTCACTGCCACACTCCGGATCCTGATCCCCGTCACTAGCACACTCCAGACCTTAATCCCAGTCACTACCTCACTCCAGACCCTGATCCCAGTCACTGCCTCACTCCAGACCCTGATCCCAGTCACTGCCACACTCCAGACCCTGATCCCAGTCACTGCCACACTCCAGACCCTGATCCCAGTCACTGCCACACTCCAGACCCTGATCCCAGTAACTGCCACACTCCAGACCCTGATCCCAGTCACTACCACACTCCAGACCCTGATCCCAGTCACTGCCTCACTCCAGACCCTGATCCCAGTCACTGCCTCACTCCAGACCCTGATCCCAGTAACTGCCACACTCCGGATCCTGATCCCAGTCACTAGCACACTCCAGACCTTAATCTCAGTCACTACCTCACTCCAGACCCTGATCCCAGTCACTGCCTCACTCCAGACCCTGATCCCAGTAACTGCCACACACCGGATCCTGATCCCAGTCACTACCACACTCCAGACCCTGATCCCAGTAACTGCCACACTCCGGACCTTGATCCCAATCAGTGCCACACTCCAGACCCTGATCCCAGTCACTGCCACACTCCAGACCCTGATCCCAGTAACTGCCACACTCCGGATCCTGATCCCAGTCACCGCCACACTCCGGACCCTGATCCCAGTCACCGCCACACTCCAGACCCTGATCCCAGTAACTGCCACACTCCGGATCCTATTCCAATCAGTGCCACACTCCAGACCCTGATCCCAGTCACTGCCTCACTCCAGACCCTGATCCCAGTAACTGCCACACTCTGGATCCTGATCCCAGTCATTGCCACACTCAGGTTCCTGATCCCAGTAACTGCAACACTCCGGATCCTGATCCCAGTCACTACCGCACTCCAGACCTTAATCCCAGTCACTGCCTCACTCCAGACCCTGATCCCAGTCACTACCGCACTCCAGACCCTGATCCCAGTCACTGCCTCACTCCAGACCCTGATCCCAGTCACTACCGCACTCCAGACCTTAATCCCAGTCACTGCCTCACTCCAAATCCTGATCCCAGTCACTGCCACACTCCGGATCCTGATCCCAGTCACTACCACATTCCAGACCTTAATCCCAGTCACTGCCTCACTCCAGACCCTGATCCCAGTAACTGCCTCATACCGGATCTTGATCCCAGTCACTACCACACTCCAGACCCTGATCCCAGTAACTGCCACACTCTGGATCCTGATCCCAGTCAGTGCCACATTCCAGACCCTGATTCCAGTCACCGCCACCCTCCATACCCTGATTCCAGTCACTGACACACTCCAGATCCTGATCCCAGTCACTGACCCACTCCGGATCCTGATCCCAGTCACTGACACATACCAGACCCTGATCCCAGTCACTGACCCACTCCGGATCCTGATCCCAGTCACTGACACACTCCAGACCCTGATCCCAGTCACTGCCACTCTCCGGACTCTGATCGAAGTCAGTGCCACACTCCAGACCCTGATCCCAGTCACTGCCACACTCCGGTTCCTGATCCCAGTAACTGCAACACTCCGGATCCTCATCCCAGTCACTACCACACTCCAGACCTTAATCCCAGTCACTGCCTCACTCCAGATCCTGATCCCAGTCACTGCCACACTCCGGATCCTGATCCCAGTCACTACCACACTCCAGACCTTGATCCCAGTCACTGCCTCACTCCAGACCCAGATCCCAGTAACTGCCTCATACCGGATCTTGATCCCAGGCACTACCACACTCCAGACCCTGATTCCAGTCACTGCCACACTCCAGACCTTGATCCCAGTCACGGCCACACTCCAGACCTTGATCCCAGTCACGGCCACACTCCGGATCCTGATCCCAGTCACTGCCACACTCCAGACCCTGATCCCAGTAACTGCCAAACTCCAGACCCTGATCCCAGTGACAGCCACACTCCAGATCCTGATCCCATTCACTGCCACATTCCAGACCTTGATCCCAGTCACTGCCACACTTCGGATCCTGATCCCAGTAACTGCCACACTCCAGACCTTGATCCCAGTCATGGCCACACTCCGGATCCTGATCCCAGTAACTGCCACACTCCAGACCATGATCCCAGTCACTGCCTCACTCCGGATCCTGATCCCAGTCACTGCCACACTCCAGACCATGATCCCAGTCACTGCCACACTCCAGACCCTGATCCCAGTTACTGCCACACTCCAGACCCTGATCCCAGTCATGGCCACACTCCAGACCCTGATCCCAGTAACTGCCACACTCCAGACCCTGATCCCAGTGACAGCCACACTCCAGATCCTGATCCCATTCACTGCCACATTCCAGACCTTGATCCCAGTCACTGCCACACTTCGGATCCTGATCCCAGTCAATGCCACACTCCAGACCTTGATCCCAGTCACGGCCACACTCCGGATCCTGATCCCAGTAACTGCCACACTCCAGACCCTGATCCCAGTCACTGCCTCACTCCAGACCCTGATCCCAGTCACTGCCACTCTCCGGACCATGATCCCTGACACCGCCACACTCCAGATCCTGATCCCAGTCAGCCCACACTCCGGTTCCTGATCCCAGTCACTACCACACTCCAGACCCTGAACCCAGTAACTGCCACACTCCGGATCCAGATCCCAGTCACTAGCACACTCCAGACCTTAATCCCAGTCACTACCTCACTCCAGAACCTGATCCAAATCACTGCCTCACTCCGGATCCTGATCCCAGTAACTGCCACACTCCGGATCCTGATCCCAGTAACTGCCACACTCCAAATCCTGATCCCAGTCACTGCCACACTCCAGACCCTGATCCCAGTAACTGCCACACTCCAGACCCTGATCCCAATCAGTGCCACACTCCAGACCCTGATCCCAGTCACTGCCTCACTCCAGACCCTGATCCCAGTAACTGCCACACTCCGGATCCTGATCCCAGTCACTACCACACTCCAGACCCTGATCCCAGTAACTGCCACACTCTGGATCCTGATCCAAGTCAGTGCCACACTCCGGTTCCTGATCCCAGTAACTGCAACACTCCGGATCCTGATCCCAGTCACTACCGCACTCCAGACCTTAATCCCAGTCACTGCCTCACTCCAGATCCTGATCCCAGTCACTGCCACACTCCGGATCCTGATCCCAGTCACTGCCACTCTCCGGACCATGATCCCTGACACCGCCACACTCCAGATCCTGATCCCAGTCACCCCACACTCCGGAACCTGATCCCAGTCACTGCCACACTCCGGATCCTGATCCCAGTCACTACCACACTCCAGATCCTGATCCCAGTCACCGCCACACTCCAGACCCTGATCCCAATCACCCCACACTCCGGATCCTGATCCCTGACACCACCACAATCCAGATCCTGATCCCAGTCACTGCCACGTTCCGGTTCCGAATCCCAGTCACTGCCCACTCTCCGGACCCTGATCCCAGTCACTGCCACACTCCGGAACCTGATCCCAGTCACTGCCACACTCCGGATCCTGATCCCAGTCACTCCCACACTCCGGATCCTGATCCCAGTCACTCCCACACTCCGATTCCGAATCCCAGTCACCACCACATTCCAGACCCTGATCCCAATCACTCCACACTCCGGATCCTGATCCCAGTCACTCCCACACTCCAGGCCCTGATCTCAGTCAGTGCCACACTCCAGGCCCTGATCTCAGTCAGTGCCACACTCCAGGCCCTGATCCCAATCACTCTACACTCCGGATCCTGATCCCAGTCACTGCCCACACTCCAGGCCCTGATCTCAGTCAGTGCCACACTCCAGGCCCTGATCCCAATCACTCTACACTCAAGATCCTGATCCCAGTCACTGCCCACACTCCAGGCCCTGATCTCAGTCAGTGCCACACTCCAGGCCCTGATCTCAGTCAGTGCCACACTCCAGATCCTGATCCCAGTCACTGCCACACTCCGGATCCTGATTCCAGTCACCGCCACACTCCAGATCCTGATCCCAGTCACTGCCTCACTCCAGACCCTGAACCCAGTCACTGCCACACTCCAGACCCTGATCCCAGTCACCGCCACACTCCGGTTCCTGATCCCAGTCACTGCCACACTCCAGACCCTGATCCCAGTCACCGCCACACTCCGGTTCCTGATCCCAGTCACTGCCACACTCCAGATCCTGATCCCAGTAAGTGTCACACTCCAGAACCTGATCCCAGTCACTGCCGCACTCCAGATCCTGATCCCAGTCAGTGCCATAGGTGGGCTTTTTTATAACATCAAGTATCAACCTCGACATTTTTGACAGGAGATTCGAGTCAGGGCTCCTTTGAAAATGTCGAACTACGATTCCATTCTGACAGATCTCATCATGCAGATCAGGCAGGTGGAGGTGGGGGTGGAGTGCAGAAGCAGACCATGCCATCTTTCCCACAGTAGTCAGCTGGCACATTCTGTAATTTAAAGGTCCAACATGATAGACAACCATTTTGACAGCTCCAAAGGGATTAAGTGCATGACCGAAGTGTGAGGGTAGGGTACCAAGTGGGTAGAGTGCCAGGTATGAGAAGTTAAGGTGCCAAATAGGTAGGGTGGCAGGTGGGCAGAAGGTAGGGTGCCAGATTGGTACACTGCCAGGTTGGTAGGTTTAAGGGAGCAAAGAGGCCAGATAAATGAGGAAGAGTTTGGGATAAGGCTGAAGACTACAGGTCCTGGTGGGAGTGCAGGTAGAGGAAGGTGCTGGGGAGTGGGGATAGCAGAGTTCCACTGGGTAGACGGTTTGGGGCACATAGGGGATGGTAAGGGGTCTGAGGACGTTACAGTTCAGAGTGTGTGAGATTGAAGGGGGGTCAGTTGAACAGTTACTCAGGAGTTGCTGTAGGTTTTGGAATCATTCTGCAACAATTAAAACAAACCATGTTTCATAACCACTTGACCACATTTACCCGTACTTATTCAAGATCAACCCAGAATCCAAGAATGATAATGACACAGAGGCCATTCCCGTGCCAACTGTTGGAAAGAGCTAATCCAGTTTGTCCCACTCCCTACATTTTCTTGTCGCTCCCCCCCCCTCCGTAAAACTTTTCCCTTCAATTATTTGTCCAATTTCTTTGGGAAAGGTACTAGTGTATCTATTTCAGACAGCGCATTCCAGAGCACAGCAACATGCTGCATTACACTCAGTAAACATTGCAAAACTGGGAAAGTGTCTGCACCTTCTGGGTCTCCAGATCTATTTGACCTAACTCTGAGCTAAAGATTCTACTCTAAGCGCAGCCAGATTTCTCTGGCCTGGGCCCCCAGCCTTGACACAAGCACAGCAACCCCACCTTCTGACTTGGGCATAGTAGGCCTGGAGTCTTGGGCCTTGTCGTACTCCCTTGTCCCACCCTTAACACTTCACACCATGGATTTGTAACCGGGTTTTCCAAGCAGCTTGGAAAACCCGGTTACAAATCCATGCAGTCGTCTTCTTGACCTCTCCGCCTCCATCCTACTCCGACCTATCACCCTCACCTTGACCTCTTTCCACCTATCACATTTCCAACGCCCCTCCTCCAAGTCCCTCCTCCCTACCTTTTATCTTCTCCTGCTGAACACTCTCTGCTCATTCCTGAAGAAGGGCCTGTGCCCGAAACGTCGAATCTCCTGTTCCCTGGATGCTGCCTGACCTGCTGTGCTGTTCCAGCAATAAAGTTTCAACTTTCCACCAGCTTGTCAACCAACCTGTGGATCTTCAGATACAACGGTAGAAGATGGTCAGAGTGAGAGGGTGTCCTGGTTGGCCAGGCCTGAGGCAGAGTGGGGTCACTCAAACTCCAGTGTCTGGCCACAAGCTGATGAGTTGTTCCTGGAAAATGTAGCAATGGAAACAAAAGTAAGCACGTGCTTTATCCCATGTGTTTTGCCTACCACATGTGCTGAGTCTATCCCATGTGCCACTTGGCCTGAGAAGAGAAAAGAGAAAGAGGAGAGAATTATTAAACTCTAGGTTTCTCCTCTTCAAAGATACTCCTTACGGAATACCGAAACTATAGGACCCCTTCCTCCGATTTCCGGAGAATCCAACCCACTCTGTGAGTTACGCGGTGTAAGATTAACCTCAATGCTGCTGAACACTGTCTCTTAGACATTGTGAGTCCCCTTTGTGTTTTATTATCATGTTAACTCTCCCAACATGAACACTGAAACCGGACGCAGAGCAATTATCTCCATTACAAATCCCACTCTGACAACGGGATAGCATGGGGTCAATCAGGCTGACATTCCTGATGGATCATACAGAACAACAGGAGGTATTCAAAGTGAAGCTTTATATCAGAGTTCCCTACAGCACAATGTAACACAGCTATCAGCATTTCAGGCCCTGAAAGGAACGTGCCTGCACATAGATACACAATGCTGTTCACATTTCTTGTATATCTTGTCTCTGTGATTCCTTGACTTGTAAGGGATGAAACTGAAATATAGACGCGAAGTTATGAATCCATCATTAATATATTAAACACTTGTACACACTTGCTGTTAACTCCTGCCCGGACTGCAGCTTCAATATACTCTGCATTGCTCCAGTAGCCTCTTAGATACAAAACAGCATTTCGTTAAACTCACTCCCAGTAACGGCGGTAAAAACAATGACTGCAGATGCTGGAAACCAGATTCTGGATCAGTGGTGCTGGAAGAGCAGCTCCTTGGATGCTGCCTGAACTGCTGTGCTCTTCCAGCACCACTAATCCAGAATGACTCCCAGTAATGCCATCTGAGAACCAATGTTCAAAATGACTTCCCTGCACAATACATTTCTTGCATGCGCAGTTTACTTCCCATCATAACTTTGCTGTCAGTTTTTGCTGCACAACTATTTTCTTTCTTAAATTCTAACTAACCTCTTAAATCACTACCTGCTCAAGATCAATACCAGGGGAGCACAGGACTGGTAGGTGCCAATTTTACCTCAAGAGGCCCATTGCCCTGCCCCCAGAACACCAGGGAAAATTCAGCCACAAGGCAGACCAATAGGAGAAACTATACCCTGCCCCCCCACTCCTGCAAAATATGAAACAATCAGGCACTCTGTGGAACTGTTCCTCCAATCACACGCTCTCCCTCTCCCTTATTTGTTGCTGAGAGGCTCATTCATGAACCAACCAGCAGCAAAGGTGAGAGCGAGAGACAGCCTGGGATTGGAGGATATTGTTAGTGGGCGTGATGGTGAGTTGCCAGACTCCAGGATCAGAGAAGTCTGTTTTTATTTGGTTCAGGTAGAGTGAGGAGGGAGCCTTCAAGTTTTGGGGAGTATGGTTATGGCGGAAGGCTGTGAAGGGATGAAGGTTGCAAAGGAGAAAGACCAGCTTTAAACCTGTTTTTTAAAAAACAGACTCAGAGAACCAATGGGAATCCACTGTGGCTATGACTTTCTTACAAATGAATGTGGAATCGCTAATAAGTCAGCGTATGTTTAGGATTACTCTCTGGGGAAACCATACAGTGAATGCTGTCATAATGAACACTGTGTCAATTGTTAAACATAAATCTGAGACTGAGGTCTGAGATGCAGCGAAAAGGGTCATAACTGCCCAGATAAAACCATTGGGTTTTGTGTGTTTGGGATGGAAACAGCATTAGCGGTGATCTCATCAGTATGGCAGTGTGCTTAAGGTGATGGCTCCTTGTGTGTTGGCCTTTTTTGTAACAGTCCCCTGAATGAAGTGTCAATCAGTCACTGACCTGGGCAGGATTAGACTTTTGCCAGGATCAAGGCCAGCAGCAGTGTTACTGAGGAGGTGGTGGCAGCTGCCAGTACTGCACCCACCTCAGGCCTGGAGCCAGCCTTGGACCATGCACAGAGGAAGCTGAGCCTCCAGAGGAGGGGTATCAGCAGCAAGAGAGGAAAGGCCTGGTGGCAGAATGGCTATCAGTGTGTCCCCCGGCCTTCCAAGATGGTGGTTAAGTCTCAGCACTGTGTTCAGGCCCTTCCTGGGCTGGCGCTCGGCCCCCTTCTGTCGGCTTTCTTTTTTCCTGCTGCTCCTTTTGTTTTCTCTGTAAGACCCTTTCTCAGCCGGACAAGAGCCTACTGAGCATGTGCGGCAGTGGCGGGAATAAAGGCAATCAGTGAAGCCTGCCCCAGGAGGAGGCTGACCAAAAACTCCAGGCCAGGCCCAGGCCCAGGCCCAGGCCCATCAAAACCTATCTTTTAGATAAGGCCTTTAAGTTCTGGATTTTTTTTTCTTTTTCTTTTGGCTGTTTCTTTGTATTTCTTTGCTTGTCCTTTTTTTTAAAATTTGGTTTTGTATTTTGTAACTTAATTCACTGTAGAATGGCGACTTTGTACACTTTTCGATGTTCTCTTATACTTGTGCACCTGAGGTAACAGGACAATGAAATCTAATTCTAATTCCTGATGTTGGGTCCCTCGACCAGAGTACTGGGCTACCTTTAAATTAGGCATCTCCCACTTGGGAGCCTATAGTGAACCCAGACAGGTGAGACCCCATCACTTGGGTTAATGTTTTTTCCTTTCGTTTCTTTTTTTTTATACTTTTTTTTTCTTTTTACGTCACACTACCACCTGACAACAATAGTGCTTATTTTTCCCCTGCACCTATGTTTTGTGTGTGCGTGTGTGTGTGCAGGTGTCAGACATAGTGAAAAACAACAAGTGTGTAACCACTTGGGTTAATACCAGCAATGGTGGCTTGAGGCTTTTAAATGACAATTAATTACTCACTTTGGGGGCCTGAATTCAAGGCCAGGCAGGAGAACCAATCACAAGACTTCATGCCATTGATTTAATCAGAAAAGAGGCAAAGAATCCACCATGAGTAGAGCGGTGCTGGAAAAGCACGGCAGGTCAGGCAGCGTCCGAGGAGCAGGAAAATCAATGTTTCGGGCAAATGCCCTTCATCAGGAATGGAGGCAGGGAGCCTCCAAGGTGGAGAGACCTGCCTTTAATCCTTCTGATTAACCCAGCCCCCGATTCACCAATAAATCCTCCCCAATTAAGTGGGTGAGGAGTAAACTCACATTTTCAACTCTAGTTCTCTCACTTGTTTTTTTTTTGTTGGATTTGTCTCCATACTGTAATCGCTGTGATGCCTTCGAATTTTGATCTGTCCCGTCTCAAGTGGCTAAACTGAGCTGCCTTAAGGTGATCACATCTATTGCAGTAAAAGGTAAGTTTTGGAACTTGGGTTGAGTGAATTCACCACTGGCATTTCATCCAACCCACATTTTCACTAAGATCCCGATATTAAAAATATTGATCACGTTCTGGGAAAGGAAACAGCAACTGAGAACTCAGTTGAGGGTGAGACTAAATTAACATTGCACATAAGACTGGAATTCCCCAGGCTGGAATTAATGTCTAAAATAAAATGACTTCAGTAAAATCTCTTTCTCCTGCCTTCCCAGTATTCTGACACAAGTCTAAAGGAATGTTTAGAAACTGAGTTAAAGATGGAGCAAAGTATCTGGGCAATTCCACAATTTATTATTCTGAGCAAACCAGTTGTACCTCTCAATCTAACTGATACAGAGACAGCACAAAATCTGCTGAATAAATTGCAGCTCATTCTTCAGCGTTCAGACTCAGGTTTGATCTAGCATGATTAGGGGTAGGCCTGTAACTGGATAACCCATTTATAACCCGAAACCTTCACTGAAGACATCTCGAGACAAAACATGCTTTTTCCATGTGTCCTGTTCACAGACTGCCTTTCCTGCATTGAGCTGTAATAGATTGGGATTGACTCACTGTGACTGATGTACATTTGCCTGGGAGTTTATGACATTCCCCACTGCATTTTGATTTAAGGTTTATTGTCACAGGTATACTCAAGTACAGGAGTACAGTGAAAGGTGTACAATGTGGCGGCAGGCAACACCATCTTCAGTACAAAGGTATCCAGATACAAAATGTAGGTACAGGTATTAATAAAGATGAACAAAGTTTGAAGTAAAGCATTTCCATTCTTGGTATAAGTAGAAACATAAAGTAATGTGAAAAGCTAATATTACATTCTTTCCTGATGTTAAGTGGAAAAATAAAGGAATAAAGATGAAAGTTCAACAGTCTTTCTTAAGTGCACTCCACCAGACTCCCGGCTGTCCAGGAAACCTCAGGCTTCCTGTTCTCAACAGCACAGATGCTGGGGGACTGACACTTCACCCTCGTGCAAACCACACCGAGCCTAAACCCACAGCCCCTTCCCCACACCATTCCCCACACCGGGCCCACACCCCCTTCCCCACACCGGGCACACCGCCCCTTCCCCACACCGGACCCACACCCCATTTCCCACACCGGACCCACACCCCATTTCCCACACCGGACCCACAGCCCCTTCCCCACACCGGGGCAACACCCCATTCCCCACACTGGGCACACCGCCCCTTCCCCACACTGGGCACACCACCCCTTCCCCCCCACCAGGCCCACCACCCCCTTCCCCCCACCGGGCCCACCACCCCCTTCCCCCCACCGCCTTCCCCCCACCGGGCCCACCACCGCCTTCCCCCCACCGGGCCCACCACCCCCTTCCACACCGGGCCCACCACCCCCTTCCCCACACCGGGCCCACCACCCCCTCCCCACACCGGGCCCACAGCCCCTTCCGTCCCCACACCGGGCCTACAGCCCCTTCCCCACACCAGGCTTCCAGCCAACACTGCTCTGGGCCCACAGCTGCTACCACATTTCCCTCAATGGCATCGCTGTTGTTGTTGCTTCTCTCTCCAGAACTCCAGAAGGTAAATTTGAAAAGGCAAAAGAAACAGAGAAGAAAAGAAAATGCAGCTGGCTTGGAGCACTTGGGCCTACTGTGCTGGTGCCACCATCTTGAATAGCTGACTCGCTCTCTCTCCTCCGCACTGCTGGGCCCCACTCTCTCCTGCTGTCTCTCGCTCTCTCCTCAACTTTGCTGGGTCCCACCCTCTCCTTCCACCACTGCCTTAAGAAGAAAAGAGAAAAATTGACTCTGTCAGTACTCAACGTGAAATTAGAATGGTGAACAAGCCGGAATGGTCTGTAAATATATTTAATGATTATGTGTAAATGGATCAGCTATGGATCAGTAGATGATGATTGATTTTTATCGTAAAGTCTTGGAACGGTGATGAGTATTGTAATGGAGCTACCTACAGACCAAGATCTTCACTCAGCAATAATGTGCTCTAATGGCCTCCCATTAAATGATTCAACTGTTGAAATGGTGTTCTGGCCTCAATTTTAGTCATCAGAGAATTGGTTGAAAGTTTGAGTTATAAAGAAAGGTTGGATAGATTGGGGCTTTTACGCTGGAACTTAGGAGGTTGAGAGGCGACCTATAGAAGTTTATAAAGTAACAAGAGGTATAGATAGAGTTAATGGTCGTTGTCTTTTCCCTTGGATGAGGGATTTCAAGACGAGTGAGCACATTTTGAAGGTAAGAGGAGAGGGATTTAAAATACACATGAGGGGCAAATTGTTTACACAGAGGACAGCTCTCAAGTGGAATGAATTTTCTGAGGAAGTGGTGGATGTGGACACAGTTACAATGTTAAAAAGGCATTTGGATAACTACATGAATAGGAAAATGTTGACTTTCAGGCAGATAGTAGTCTTCTTGTTACAAATACGCTGTGCTTTTATTACTTGCAATGCAAGGGACTCAATCCCTGACCTACTTTTATATTTTAGCCTTGTTTTTAAATCCTTACACAAAAGCTTTGGAGGGATATGGACCAGGAGCAGGCAGGTGCAACTAGTTAAGTTTGGGATTATGTTCAGCATGGGCAGGTTGGACCAAAGGATCTGTTTCTGTGCTGTGTGTCTCTATAAAAGGAAGCATTTGCAGGGCAGTGGAGAAGAGGTGAATGGGGCAAGGTGAATTATGGCTGGCTGAATGGCCTCCCTCCATGCTATAATCATTCTCTGATTCCTTCGAAAAGACCATTGTTTCTTTTCCTTATAGTCCCTGTCATACCCAGAAGTTGAGCACATGGTGAAATCCTTCCTTCAGCAACAAAACTAAACGTAAGGAAGTTGCTGTGTGGAGATTTCAGTTGACAAAGCCCCCCTCCAAGGACACGAGTCATTGCCAAGCTGAGCAGCTGAATTCCAACAGCTAAGACTCAATCTTTCATTTATTGTCGTGTGCAAGATCCAAACTGTTTAATGCTCACTCCCCAACACCTTTTACAGCTTCAGTGAAGGGTTCACATCTTCAAGGGGGAGGGGAGAAGATAAATTGAAAGATAAAGGGGTAGGGTGAGGGGCTGAAAGGAAAGAAGAGGGGAGGGAAGATAGGAATGTCTAGCGTGTTCAGGTAAGTGAACATTGACAGGGTTTGTTGCATAATTTATTTATATACAAGAGACAACGTGTGAGGACAAAACCGGAACTCTCTGGATCAAATCCCAGGTCTATGTGATCTGACGTGACGATGATGTAATGCGAAAGTGAGGATTGCGGATGCTGGAGATCAGTCAAGATCAGTGTTGCTGGAAAAGCACAGCAGGTCAGGCAGCATCCTAGGAGCAGGAAAATTGAAGTTTCGAGCAGGAGCCCTTCATTCTGAATCATTCCCGGCCTGCTGTGCTTTTCCAGCACCATTCTAATTTTGTCTATGACGATGCCCCATTTGGACATTGGCAGCTATTCTTAGGGTAAAGCTGTAGTTAACCCTTTCCATTACAGAGAAGAGACAGGAAGGGAGGAAGGGGTGAGGAGGACGGGAGACGGGAGTGGAGGAAGGGAATGGTGGAGAGTTGGAGTGGAAATTGCAAGTGGAAAATATTTGGTAGGAGCCAAGGAGGGGAGGGAAGTTAGAACAATAGAAGGAATGGGGCAAAGGAGGCAAGATAAAAGGTCAGTGAAGGAGATTTGAGATGAGGAAATGGGAGCAAATAATGTTGGAAGAGAATTAAGCAAAGAGAAGGATGATAGCAGGAGGGGGGAAGATAAAAGGTCGGGGTCTGGAGAAGGACAAGGCAGGAGAGATCTGCTGAAGAAAAGAAATATCTGGGAATACAATAGGAAGAAAGAAATCAATGTTTTGTCTCATTTTCTTCATATTTTTCTCAAATTTGAACACCAGAGAGAAAAAAAAAGCAAATTTGTTCCAGAAACTGAACATTTAATACATTAACTGATGTACAATATAATTTCCCGTGTTTCCTTCAAAAGCTTCTGTGACCATTGCCAGCTCACATTATTCAGCTTACTGCACAGACCCAGGGCTGAATGTCTAAAGGTAAAACCCAACTCCTGTTTGTCCCACCCGGGATGCTCTTTGCTGAGGACGTGCTCCTCCTCAGGTTCCCCAAGTGTTCCCAAGAGGCAGGACCTGACGGAATGCTCTGTGATTTCCTCCCGGAGTCATTTCTCTCACAGCCAGCTCATGGACGTCAGACAGACTGAATGCCAAGAGTCTTCCAAAGGTATGGGCGGCACGGTGGCCCAGTGGTTAGCACTGCTGCCTCACAGCGCCAGGTACTTGGGTTCGATTCCAGCCTAGAGTGACTGTCTGCGCTGAGTTTGCACATTCTCCCCGTGTCTGCGTGGGTTTCCTCCGGATGCTCCAGTTTCCTCCCACAATTCAGCGATGTGCAGGTCAGGTGAATTGGCCGTGCTAAATTGTTCAGCGTAGATTAGGTGCATCAGCAAAGGGTTAAATGTAGGGGAATGGGTCTGGGTAGCTTACTCTTCGGAGGGTCGGTGTGGATTTGTTGAGCCAAAGGGCTTGTTTCCATACTGTAGGGATTCTATGATTTCTATGACATGGCTGCAGTTAGCTCAGCAATGCACTTGGGCCCTTTGATTTTTGGGCCCGCAAAATACTCGTGGCATCTTTCTCAAAATTGACTGCAGTCAGCTTAGCTGACAAAGAAATACAGTGAGAGAAGAAAACCCAGTTCTGATATTCAATTTAAATGCCCAGGTAAATGTATTCAGTGACTGTTAGTCGAAGATGACTATATATTGGCAAGGCCTCTGGTCAGTAATCTGAGGCTTTTAATTAATCAGGTCAAGTCCAAACAAAATCAATCTGGACATGTCTCATTAGGAATTCCATTATTTACTTCAAAATATTCATGTTGATTTTTTTTATTTTAAAAATCTCAACCAATTCAAAATGATTTTCAAAATCCTGACTGAGCATCACATCATTCTTTCTAACTTGACCAACTGTGAAGGCAATTTAAATGTGACACATCTGAACAAGATTGTCACTGACTAGTTATAGTTAAACACCAGGTAATCTTTTCCCCTTCCCTAATCTGGGACTGTTCAATTGTTCAGTTGATTGTCCAACATTCTTGCAATCAGGCAACAATCAGTTTTTTAACAGGGCTCAAGTGTCTGTGGTGCAATCAGTTAGCGCGTTCAGCTGTTCACCAAAAAAGATTGGTGGTTCGAGCTCACCTAGGGATGTGTTTTGGGTGGCACAGTGTCTCAGTGGTTAGCATTGCTGCCTCACAGCATCAGGGTCCCAGGTTCGATTCCAGCCTCGGGCAACTGTCGGTGTGGAGTTTGCACATTCTCCCCGTGTCTGCGTGGGTTTCCTCCGGGTGCTCTGGTTTCCTCCCACAGTCCAAAGATGTGCAGGTCAGGTGAATTGGCCACGCTAAATTGTCTATAGTGTTAGGTACATTAGTCAGAGGGTAGTAGGTCTGGGCGGGTTACTCTTCAGAGGGTTAGTGAGGACTGGTTGGACCGAAGTGCCTGTTTCCACACTGTAGGGAATCTAATCTAAAGTGATCCCAACAAGCTAGTTCAAGAACAACTACATCCACCCGAATATTGCTATAGCAGTGGAGATGGTGGGAATGTCACTGGTCTTGTATTATGGGCAATATGTGTCCAAATCCCTCAGCAGGGCCTGATGGAGTTTTAAATTCAATTTTAAAATTTGGAATATGTCAGATTTGATGATGACGAAGACATTTTCTGTTGATTGGTGTGAAAAATGTAATTCCCTAGAATAAAGGAAATCTGCCAACCTCCCGCTGGGTTGGTCCAGGGACATCCACAGCAATGTCATTAACTCTTAATTACCCTCTAAAATGGACTCAAAGGCAATTAAGAAAAATGCTGGTCTGGTCAATGACACTCACATCCTATGAAAGAATAAAGAAAAGTATATTTGGTTCCAAAAAAATTCCCATTCTTCTAAAGATCAAAATCACCACAAAGAAAAGAGACTCAATGACATTCGAGTTAGTTGTCAGGTAATGAAGTTCACCTTTTATCTCACCTTTCAGGTGTTTATGTTCAGGGGTAGTGAGGCAGCTCTTTGTTGAATTGAAACAGAGCAGGTGTAATTTGGCTTTGGTTTTATCGCTGGCGTCTTACAGCCTGGAACGCCTTTAGCCACAACGAGAGGAGTGGAGCCCACTGACAGAGAGGGACAGCTGTGGAAATTACTGCAAGGGCCTTGACTGCTTTGTCTTGCCTCGGCCCCGAATGGAAAGCTCCGGAAGATAAAGGAGTAAGCAGCAGCAACACTGCAGTTTGCAAAAGCAAGAGTGACCTCTAGTGCATCATATAATTGTGACTGCAAGACACCCCTTTCAATCAACTCCTCATTCAAAACCCTTCCACTCAATTGTATTGTTATTTCAATATGTTTCAGCACTGAATTCCACAGAATCCAAATTCTTGAACAATGCACATACTTTTTGAAAGACAGAAGCCTACAAGAATAACAATCTGCATTTAAACAGCGTCTTTAAAGGGGTGAGTTTTGTGTCCCTCCTTTGTTTTGTTTCAGGGCAGGGGGTATGTGTGAAACATTCTGTGCACCCACGATGGGTCCTTTACAAACCAACCTGATCGAGATGTTGTGAGGCATCTCTGGGGCTGGTGAGAATGGAGCCTGGAACTTCCAGCCCAGAGTTTAGGGGCACGATCAATGCAGGACAGGATGTGTCAAACAGCTCATCCAGCCTGAAGCTCATTGAGACCCTGAAGGGATCTATTTTTCCATGGGATGTAGCATCACTGACAAGGCCAGTATTTGTTGCCCATCCCTATTTACTCTTGAATAAAATGTGTTGCTGGGGCATTTTCAAAAGGCAGTGGAAGAGTAAGTCGAGTTGCTGTGGGTACATGACAAAATATCGTAGGTGCTAGATATTAGAAATAACTACAGAAACCACAGGAGATTCTTGGCAGCTCTGACAGTATCTGCAGAGCGGGAAACAGAGCCATGTGATTGTCACAGTGTCATAGAGTCATAGACTCACAGACTCTGGCCCAACCAGTCCACACCGAACATGATCCAAGACTAAACTAGGTCCACATATTTACATTTCTCCCCTGGGTTTGCTTCCAATGCAAGCTCAAGGAACAACACCTCATTTTCCACTTAGACAGTTTACAGCCTTAGACAGTCTCCACATTGAATTCCATAACTTCGGTGCATAAACACTGCCTTCCAGTTTTGATTTCATCCTCCGTGTCGTGTTTTTAAGTGGCTTTGCTCTCAGTAGATTGGACACATTTTCTGCAGCTCAGGCCTGTCCTTTATACCTATTGTACGTCTCCCTTTCCCCTTCCCATCATGACTACTCCCTTTGCCCTTGCTCTGGGCAACCTCCCGTACTATTCCACTCACTTCTCCTTCCCCACTCTCAACTGCGTAAAAGCCCCCATTTTACAGCCATGCTCTGAAGGAGAGTCACACAGAATTTGAAATGTTACCACTGTTTCTCACTCCACAGTTGCTGCCAGACGTGCTGAGTTTCTCCAGCAATCACTGTGTTTACTTTTGGTCTGGAGTCATATATGGGCCAGACGAGGGAGGGGTGGCAGATTTCCTTACCTGAAGAACATTTGTAAACCAGTTTGGTTTTTACAACAATCAATGATATGCTCATCATCATGGCTGTTTATACTCCCAGTGATGGTCACTATTTTCTCCTTGTAGTCCCAGTGATGGTCACTATTCTCTCCTCATGGCCCCAGTGATGGTCACTCTACTCTTCACGTAGTCCCACTGATGGTCAGTATTAGATTAGATTAGATTCCCTATAGTGTGGAAACAAGCCCTTTGACCCAACAAGTCCACACCGACCCGCCGAAGAGTAACCCATCCAGACCCAGTTTCCTCTGACTCATGCATCTAATATGCACCAAAGGCAATTCAGCATGGCCAATTCACCTAACCTGCCCATCTTTGGACTGTGGGAGGAAACCGGAGCACCCGGAGGAAACCCACACAGACACAGGGAGAATGTGCAAACTCCACACAGACAGTCACCCGAGGCTGGAATCGAACCTGGGTCTCTGCTGCTGTGAGATAGCAGTGCTAACCACTGAGCCACCGTGTCATGTCTATTCTCTTCATCTTATGGAGTGATAGAAGTCTACAGAAAACAGGCCCATTGGCCCAACTTGTCCTTGCTGTCCAGTTTTCACAATTAGCTTGCATTTGGCTGGTATCCCGCCACACCGATCCCATCCATGTATCTGTCCAAATGTTTCTTTAATCACAAAATTGTACTCGAGTCCACCACTACCTCAGGCAGCCTGTTCCAGACACTCACCAGCCTCTGTGTGAAAACACTGTCTCTTTTGTATTTCTCCCCTCTCACCTTAAACCTATGTCCTCTAGTTTTAGACTCCTCTACCACAAGGAAAAGCTGTTAGCTATCTCTGCCTCCCATCATTTCATTGACCTCAATAAGGTCACCCCTCAGTCTCCAGGCAAAACAAAACGCCCAACCTATCCTTATAACTTAAATCTTCCAGTCCAGGTCGCATCCTAGTAAATCTTTTCTGCATTCTTTCTAGTTTAATTATATCGTTTCTAAAATAGGGCAACAAGAATTGCACACAGTGCTCCTAATATGGCCTCACCAACACCTTGTACAGCTGCAACAAGATGCCCCATCTCTGATACTCAGTGTTCTGACTGATGAAAGCTAGCATGCTGAAAGCTTTCTTCACCACCCTGTGACTCCGCTATGAACCTGCACGACTGGATCTCTTTGTCCCATAACACTCCGAAGGGCCCTCCCATCCACTGTGTAAGTCCTGTCCTGGTTTGGCTTACCAAAATGCAGCACCTCACATGTATCTAAATTCAACTCCATCTGCCAATTCCTCAGCCCACTGGTCCTGTTGATCAAGATCCTGCTGTATTCCCAGATAACCTTCTTCATTATCCGCTGTCGCACCAATCTTGGTGTCATCCACAAATGTAAGTGAGGTGATGGAAGTAAAGCACACACAAGAAGCCAGAAATGGAGGGAAGTAGAGGGCTGTATGACCTGAGGCAGTTACAGAAAAATGGATGGCTAAGGTGGGAGGGGGTTCAAGCCCCAAGGTAAGAATTTGAAAAATAATGGTATATCTTCCCTGGAAGCCGATACAGTTTGGTGAGCACTAAGATTCTGAGATGAATTTGAATCAATGGGAACTGGGCCTTCATATTCAGTTAATAGTTTTAGTTAGAGAGTGAATCTTTCTTTGTGACAATTATCATCAAATGGAGAACGTGTAATTTATTTTCTCTCATGCAAGGTGATTCGGATATTTGCAACGCTTAAACTCCCTTCTGCTCTTTTCAGATCTGCTCCAGAAAAACACTGGAAACGAGTTCCAATAACTCAGGCACAGATGCTGCCTGGGTGGTAAGTCTAGGCACCATCTCCACTATAAATAAAAGGCAGTCACGTTTGATAGATATTAATAGAAATCATTTACGTGGGGTGGGAATTTGAAACTCAACATTTTGTTTTGAAGGCGTGACATATTCATTCTCTGGAGAGAATTGAACGACAGGTGCAGTGGTCCCAGATTGACAGTGATGTGTTGGACTGCCAGCTCACTCACTGCATCATTCATGAGGTTATCAGTTAATGTTCCGAAATGATATGTGACAAGAATTCTTCTTCTTAAATAGAACTGGTCGAGAATGTACCAGACAATAGGGAATGGGAAAGATGTCAAATACTAAGATGGCAGCTGTGGCAGGAGGGAGTGTTTGAGTGTCTGAGCCCATCTGCTCCCGATCTCCAGGTCGACCACATCCTCTCCTTTTTTTTTTTGACTTCTTCATTTATCTTTCATATCAAGCTTTATCTTTTCTATCTATGGGGCTATGGTGGATGAAGGCAATTTCTGCGGCAGCTCCGTGACAGATCCATTCCTCATGGCCATGGCAGCTGCAGCTTCAGCGTTGGTGACTTGGTGGATCCAGCCAATTCTTTCTGGCCATGACGGTGATGTGATGGCTTCAGCAGAAGCTACAAGTGATGGGCCCAGTCTATTCCTCCTGGCCTTTGGTAGCAATATGGTGGCTCCAAAACCGGTAACTTGGTGGGCCCGGCTCAGTCCATTCCTCCTGGTCATGGGTGGCAATGCGACGGGCTTTGGTAGTGGATTTGGAGATGGCATTGTGTTGGATAGGGCCTGGGAATCCTTGAGGCAGTACCAAGGGGGCTGCTGCAGCGAGGGAGGGGTTGTGAGTCCAGTCCGTACCTCCTCACTGGGCCAGCCTCAGAGGTGGTTTCGGTGTCGGGCATTCTGGATCCCCATCAGAAACCCAAGAAATATGAAAGGAACAAAATATGAGTTTTGCCTTACTTAATTCTTTTATAAATTTTCTGAAATTACATTGGTGCTGGAGTATGGCAACTTAAACACTTTTCACTGTAATTTCCTAAATACAAGTAATAATGAATTACCAATTTATTTTTCAATTGCTCTGTCCCTTCCCTATCTTCCCATTATAAATTCTTGTTTCTGACTGTAAGGGACATGTCTTTTTCTTCACTAATTTTTTTCCTTTTTACCTACCCATAGAAGCCTTTACAATCAATGTTCATGTTCCGCACACACATACTCTTATACTCCATTTTTCCTTTCTCAATCAATCTCTTTGTCCAATTCTAAACTGCTCCCCACTCTTTGGGGCTGTAATGTTTTTCTAGCTAATTTGTGTGTCACTTCCTTCGATATAATACTACCTCTGGCTGCACAGTGGTTAGCAGTGCTGCCCTCACAGCACTATGGACCCGGGTTCAATTCCAGCCTCGGGCAACCATCTGTGTGGAGTTTATATGGTCTCCCCGTGTCTGTGTGGGTTTCCTCCTGGTGCTCCTAATGCCTCCCACAATCCAAAGATCTGCAGGTTTGGGTGGATTGGCCACGCTAAATTGCCCATAGTATCCAGGCTAGGTGGATTAGCTATGGGAAATGCAGGGTTACAGGGATAGAGTGGGGCTGCATCTAGGTTGAATGCTCTTTGGAGGGTCGGTGTGGACTCAATGGGCTGATTGGCCTGCTTCCACACTGTAGGGATTCTATGATTTCCCTTGTAAGCCATGTTTTCGCCTCCTTCCCCATTTTGCTTCAGTGTCGGCATGAATGAATGTGTTGCAGTTCACCCATGGACTCTTTGAATGTTTTCCATCATCAACGTTTTAAATAATGGTCTCTAATTATGGGATGAAAGAGGAAACAACATAGCACGCTAGATGATCAGCCATGATCATATTGAATAGCGGAGCTGGCTTGAAGGTTGTATGGCCTACTCTTGTTCCTATTTTGTATATTCTTATGTTTCTCCTAAAAGGATAACATTTGAAGAGTAAAACCCATCAGCTGAACGTTAACCCACATTTATGGTATTTACCAGGTGAGAGGACAGAGTTGATCACCAAGCCTTACTCCTTGTTCTTATTCTGAGAATGTATCTTCACTGCTCTGGAGGTGATTTCCATTAGTTTGGGGCCTAGTTGGTTTGATCTACCTTTGTCCAACCAGAGTTGTCTTCAGACCATAAGACCAAAAAATATTGAAACAGAAGTGGGCCATTCAGCCCATTGAGTCTGCCCCACCATTCAACGAAATCTTAGCTATTCCTGATAATTTTCTCAACTCTAGTTTCCCACAAAGCCCCCAGGGCCTAATGGATAAACCACTTCCCTCCTAAGCCAGGGAATATGGGTCAGTTAGCGAGTTTTGAGAAGACTTGTAACTCAGGTTGAGATTCAGGTTTGCTCACTGAGCTGAAAGGTTTATTTTCAAATATTTTGTCACCATTCTAGGTAACATCATCAGTGAGCCTCCAGATGGTGTAGCCCACTTTCTATTTATATGATTGGGTTTCCTTGGGTTGGTGATGTCATTTCCTGTGGTGATGTCATTTCCAGTTCTTTTTCTCAGGGGGTGGTAAATGGGATCCAAGTCAAAATGTTTGCTGATAAAGTTCTGGTTGGAATATCATGCTTCCAGGAATTCTCATGTGTGTCTCTATTTGGCTTTTCCTAGGATGGATGTGTTGTTCCAGTCGAAGTGGTGTCCTTCTTCATCCATATGTAAAGATACTAGTGAGAGAAGGTCATGTCTTTTTGTGGCTAGTTGATGTTCGCGTATCTCACTACTGCCTTTACATACAGATGAGGAAGGACACCACTTCAACTGGGACAACACATCCATCCCAAGACAAGCCAAACAAAGACATGCACAAGAATTCCTAGAAGCATGGCATTCCAACCGGAACTCTATCAACAAACACATTGACTTGGATCTCATTTACCACCCCCTGAGAAAAAGAACAGGAAATGATGTCACCACAGGAATTGACATCACCAACCCAAGGAAACCCAAATATATAAATAGAAAGTGGGCTGCACTACCAGTGCTTCATCCGGATGCTCACTGAAGATGTTACCTAGTATGGCAACAAAATGCCTGAAAATGAACCTTCCAGCTCAGTGAGCTAGCCTACATCCATAATGGGTTAGTCTTCGAGGTAGGCCCATCTGGGATGCATCAACTTTTCATTAAGCAAATGTAAAGAAGATATTAACAAATTTTTAAAATTAATGACAGCCTGAAAGGTTATGGGAACAGGCAGGAAAGCAGAGTTGAAGTGAGATGAGATTAGCCATGATTATATCAAACGGCTGAGCAGTCATGAAAGGCTGAATTGCCTTCTCCTGCTCCTCATCCTTATCTCCATGACCCTTGATTCCCTGTTTGATTAAAAATCTGTCTATCTCTGCCTTAAATACAATTAAGAACCCAGCCTCTTGCTTTCATTCGTTGGGGTGCAGAGTATAAAAATTGGCAAGTCATGTTGAAGCTGCATAGGACTTTAGTTAGGCCAGATTTGGAATACTGTGTACAGTCTGGTCGCCATGCTACCAGAGGTATGTGGAGGCTTTGGAGAATGTACAGGAACAGTTTAATAGGATATTGCCTGGTTTAGAGGGTTTTAGCTATGAGGAGAGATTAGACAAATTTGGTTTGTTTTCACTAGAACATCAAAGGATGAGGGAGCTGATCGAAGTTTACAAACTTATGGGAGGCATGGACAGTTGGAGACATTCTCCTGGTGTAAAATTGTCAATTACTATGGGACATTGGTTTAAGGAGAGAGGGGGAATGTTTGAAGGAAGAGTAAGAGGCATGTTCTTTTCAGAGAGCTTGGTAAGGGCTTGAAATGTGCAGCCAGAGGAGGTAGTGGAGGTGAATATATTAGCAACATTTAGCAGGCATCCTGACAGATACATGAATAGGCAGGGAATCACCATTGGTGGTCCCTCGCAGAGGAGGATGACTCTTTCCCACTCTCAGGGTGAGTCTGTAGGTGGCTGGACAGACCGATGGGGCTACCGCAGGCTCTGTTACACTTGGGGCAGAAGGTGACCAAGGGAAGGATTGAGTGGACCGTTAGTGTGGCAGCCCGCTCCTTTCACTGCTTGCCCCGGGTTTCATTTGTTCCCTGCAGCAAGTCTCGAGGTACTCGATACCTTCCCAGATGCTCCTCCTCCACTTTGGACGGTCTTGGGCCTCTGATTCCCAGGGGTCTGTGGGAATGCTGCTCTTTGCCGTTGAGGCCTTGAGGGTGTTACTGAAGCACTTCCTCTGTCCACCATACAGACCATATAGAGGCAAAAGGTTTCTCATTTCGGAGGGCGTCATGTAGTAAGTATAGGAGTTGGGACGCCATGTTATGGCTCTATAGGACATTGGTGAGGCCAGTTTTGGAATACTGCATTCAATTGTGGTCTCCCTGCTGTAGGGAAGATGTTGTGAAAGGGTACAGAAAAGATTTACAAGGATGTTGGAGCATTTGAATTACAGGTAGAGACTGAATAGGCTGGGACTGTTTTCCCTGGCACGTCAAAGACTGGGGGGGTGACCTTGTAGAGGTTTATAAAATCAGGAGGGGCATGGGTAGGGTGAATGGCCAAGGTCTTTTCCCAGAACTAGAGGGCATAGGTTTAAGGTGAGAGGGAAAAGATTTAAAAGGGACCTAAAAGGCAACGTTTTTACACAGAGGGTGGTGCGTGTATGGAATGAGCTGCCAGAGGACGTGGTGGAGGCTGGTACAATTACAGCATTTATCTGGATAAACCACTTGCCTCCAAGGTCAAGGATTGTGGGTTAGGCTTACGGTTAACCCCACCTCGGATGCATGATTAGGAAACTTTGCAAGGGATATGAGCTAAATGCTGGCAAATGAGGCGAGATTAATGTAACCTGGTTGGAATGGATGAGTTGGACCGAAGGGGCTGTTTCCCTGCTGTACATCTCTATGGAGCGAGGGGCCTATTTCTGTGCTGTACTTTATTCTTTGTTCTCCAGATCCCACTACAGGAAATTTGATTTATTTGATTTATTTATTTACTTATTGCCACATGTATTTCAATACAAAATAAAGTGAAAACTCTTGTATAGTGTCACCACTCTCCATCTTAAGTGTCACCATCTTAAAACGCAGAAAAATAAACTACAACATAGACTTCAATGGCTGAAAAATAAAGAAATGAAGAAAAAGTGGTCAACTTTACAGACTTTCTTGTTTAGCTGTCTAACTAGTGCTTTGTATAGTTTTAGCATGACTTTCCCTTTTTTTTATATATTCCATTCCTTGACATAAATGTTAGCATTCCATTTGTCCTCCCAATTACTTGCTGAATTATAATGTGAGTTTTTTTTTGTGATTCATGCACAAGGATTTCCAAACTTCTGCAAAGTCTAGTTCTACAGTTTTGACTTTTTGGATTTCAGAGCCTTTTAAAAAGAGAGGGTGGGCCCCTCCATCCTTCCTGTCCCCCTCCCCCCTCAACCCCCAGGCTCTCCATGGTGCAAGGTGAGGTAACTGCCTATTTCACAGTGGGTTTCAAACTTTCCCAGAACCCTCTCAAAACCTCCAGGGGTTGGGCCAACTTCTCCACAATGATTAGTTTACAGCCCCTCAGAGGGGTTATGAAATGTAGTCTGGTCCAGAACCTTTTGAAAGATGGCCTTACCTATGACACCCCCATTCCATTTTTGTACCCCCATGCCTCCTCCATTCCGACGCAACGCTAAGGGATGCTCCAACCAACCTCCACATGGGTCCTTAGAGTGCCATGTCAACTCAGTGCCAACTCACTCCCTACCTACCTCAATGGCCTTTATATACCATTCACCCAAGACCTACACTGTTCACAATCCATCAACCGTTAAGTAACAATGTCATCAATGTTTTCAAAACACCCATCCATAAAATAATTGCTACTATAATCTTATCGAAGTGTCGATCAGCCGGATATTTAAAGTATCAATAACAGAAACATTAAACCCTCCATATCTCTTAAACGTGTGCAAATAAGCATTGATGATAGATATCACAGAATAAAAACAGCTTACGATAAGTTCAGATAGTTGTCAATCAAGCCACATCCACATTTCTCTCCAGCTGTGTAAACAGAGATAATCCATTTATGAGAATCTGGGCTCTCAGCCAAATGTGTGTAATGAGGCTTGGGCTGGAGGACCTAAAATCTGTCCAAGTAACTGAACTGCATCCCAAAGCCCTGAGGCTCTCTTCAGTACACTGCAATGGTGTACATATAGGGCTGGGCAAATCCAAAGTCACCCCCCCATATACACTTCTCCCCACCCTCTCGCCAGACTGAAAGTGAACTAAGATAGACATTATGTTAATTTTTTCTTTGAGAGAGATATATATATATATATATATATATATATAAAATTTGTTGGCCCTTGGGTCAAATCACCACCAGTCGCTTCTCTCTAATAAGAGAGCAGCGTCTATGGTCTGGTAAGACTATGGCAACACACGCATACACACACAGGTGCACACACACACAGAGACATGCGCACATACACACACACACAGAGAGGCACACACACACAGAGGCGTGCACACAGACACACAAAGACACACACACAGAGGCACACAGACACACACAGACATACACACAGGAGCACACACACACCACACAGGTGCACACACACAGGCACACACAGAGGCACGCTCACACACACCCAGACACACACACAGGCACGCATACACACACACACAGATAACTTGTTGTTATAATAGTGCCTGAGTATGGCAACTTAAACATTTCTTCCTGGAAAAATACAAGTGACTATAAATGACATTTCTGTTCTATTCTATTTCTACCAGGCCTCCTGATTGGGGAATGTATGCTTGCTAGCACCAACCCAACCCTGTGCCTCTCCCCCTAGACTTTCCAATCAGAACAATAGTTTCCTCTGGTTTCCCACTGTTGCTGTTAATATCTTGAAAACCTAAATCCAATCAGCCTGCTAGTTGCTAAATTCCAGGGAATTCAATGCTAGTTTGTGTATTCTCTCCTGGTGACTTAACCCTTGAGTATCATCCTGCTCCACATCCTCCACGTTCACAGGGCTCCCCATGGAGTCGAACCAGGGTGAACACAGCATTCGGGGTCCACTCCATCCACAATTCCTTTTTTTTTCTTCTTTCTCTGCTTTTTCGATTTGCTTTAACCTTCTTGAGGAGAGCTCAGAGAGCTTCAAGGTGTCCAGCGTATCGGAAGGGAGGTTTGCGCTGACGGTGGCTGGGGGGTGGGGGGAGACCAGTTTGGGCCCAGCTTGTGACCAGCAGCTTCAGCGGCAGCTGCATTGCTGAGATTGGCCCAGTGTTGGTCGAGGCAAGATGGCACGAAAGAAAGGTGACATGGTTCTGCCAAAGCAGCGAGGTGAAGGGACTCAGGGCTGGCCAATTGCTTTGTGCCAACGTTGGTCTCAGTGACAGATTGGATGAGCCCAGATCCAGACTCATGGCTAAGCACTTAAGAGGGACTGTAACGCTGAACTTTTAACTTAATTTCTTTATTTTTCTATGTTTATATTCCATGTTTGGTTTATTTCTGTGTTTTAAGATGGTGCTGGACAGTGGTAACATAATACAACATGCTTCACTGTATTTGTTACAAATACGTTTGACAATAAATAAATAAAGAATAGCAAATAATAAATCCCCCCCCTTTTATTCTAATCCTTAGGAAGAAATGCCATCATTAACATTTATGCTGTTTGCAAATTGGCTGTCACATTTTCCACATTGCCACCATAACTACAGATCTGAAGTACTTCAGCTGTGTCTACAATATCCTGAGGAATGTAGTTAAGGCAGCTATAGAAGACTTTGAGTTTGTCAGGGAATTAAGCGATATGAAGGGGTCAGGATCACCCATGGTCATATGAAACGGTGGAGTAGGACCAATTGCCTGGCTGCTCTCCTCCTGCTTTTATTTCGTAGAATCATAGAATCCCTACAATGTAGAAGCAGGCCATTTGGCCCATCGAGTCTTCACTGACCCTCCAAGAGCATCCCACCCAGACCCACACCCCCTGCACTATCCCAGTAACCCTGCATTTCTCATGGCTAACCCACAGAGACCGCTCATTCCTGAACACTGTGGGGCAATTTAGCATGAGCAATCCACCTAACCTGCACATCTTTGGATTGTGGGAGGAAACCGGAGCACCCGGAGGAAACCACATAAACACAGGGAGAATGTGCAAACTCCACACAGACAGTCACCCGAGGCTGGAATTGAACTCAGGGTTCCTGGTGCCGTGAGGCAACGGTGTTAACCATTGAGCAACCGTGCCACCTGGAGGTAGGTCAGGAGCTTCATCAGCTTTAAAGTCTGAATTTCTTTAATATGATTACTATCAACATGATGGATTTTTACAATTTGTCGCTTCCTTGAGTTCTGATATTCCTGTTGGTGCAGCTGTGCAGAATTCCACTATCAACCAACAACACAATGTGACCACTTCTTGGCTTACGCAGTTTCTCCTAGAGTTCCTGCCCCCTGATCTGTCCAAAGAAAAAATTAACCTCTCCCTGGGAGTGATTTGCTTCTTCACCTCACGGGAATTCTCTGAGTTTCTCTTTCTTTCCCTGTCTGTTTCCATCTGCCTGCCTGCCTATTATATCCCTTGTGAGACAAGAATCTCTGTATCTCTGTTAAAAAGTCTTCCATGACTCGACCTCCATTGCTTGAAAGACTCATGACCTTCTCAGGAAAAGAAAATGCCCTGGTCTTCACCTGAAGTGGAAAGTGTTGACTGGGAGAGACATGGTGACAAGAACTAGCCTTCCATCTCTTGATGACTTTCCAAGCTGTGCTTATCTAGGGGCATTCTCAAGTCAAAGCAGCAAACCTTCCTCTGAAGGGATTTACAAGGAAAACCAAGTCTACAAGACACCACAGTGCCCTGCTGGCACATGCCAAGCAACAGGTCATCAGTTTGCCTTCTTACCCGTATGAATGGAGGGAGATGAACGATAGGAACTAAGCTTCCAGGGTGCTGATTATGTTTTGAATTATTGTATGACAGCATCCGTTCTTTTGTAAGAACAATAATACTTGTCACATAAATGGAGTGCCAATGTCTGTCAACAGGAAGCAAAGCAAATTTTTAAAAGATGTATTGATAGGATGAGGGAACCATGGTATGTCCATCATCTGTTGCCCCTAGCTGGTTACCCAGGAAGGCATCAGTTGGCCACTTTACATAAAACATCGAATATTATCGCGCAGTACAGGTCCTTCGGCCTTCAATGTTACGCCAACCTGTAAAACCAATCTGAAGCCCATCTAACCTAAGCTTTCTCATCCATATGTCTATTCAATGACCATTTCTTCAGCTGTTGCAGTTCACTTGGGATAGATACAACCAAAGTGGTGCGAGGGAGTATGTTCCAGCATCTTGACTCAATGATGCTGAAGGAGCAATGAATCATTTCCAAGTAATGAAGGTGAGTGGCTGGAAGAGGAACTTGCATGTGGTGATACTCCTGTGTAACTAAATGGTAAAGATCATAAATATGGAAGGGTTGTGTCTAAGAAGCCCTGGTGAGTTGCTGCGATGTATGTTGTAGATGGTACACAGTGCTGTCATTATGTTGTTGCTGGAGGGAGGGTATATTAAAACTCGGGGCTGGGGTGTCAATCAAGAGGGCGACTTAATCTTGACATTTAGTGAGTAACTCCCTCAAACTCAACATGCCCCGAAGCACCTTTATGAATCACTTTCAATATGGGAAAACATAGCAGTTATTGTGCACAGTGAGATCCCACAAACAACAAGTACATCACTGTAGTGTCTTACAGCATGAAAACAGATGCTTCGGTCCAACTTGTCCATGCTGACCAGATATCCTAAATAAATAAGTCCCATTTTCCAGCATTTTGCCAATATCCATCTAAACCCTTCCCACTCATCTACCCATCCAGATGCCTTTTAAATGCTGTAATTGTACCAGCCCCCACCACTTCCTCTGGCAGCTCATTCCATACACGCAACACCCTCTGCGTGACAAAGTTGCCCCTTAGGTCCCTTTCATACCTTGCCCCTCTCATCTTAAACCTATGCCCTCTTGTTTTGAACTCCCCTACTCTGGGAAAAAGATTTTGCCTATTTATCCTATCCATGCCCCTCACGATTTTATAAACCTCTATAAGGTCACCCCTCAGCCTCCGACGCTCCAGGGAAAACAGCCCCAACCTGTTCAGCTTCTCCCTGTAGCTCAAATCCTCCAACCCTGGCAACATCCTTGTAATTTTTTTCTGAACCCTTTCAGGTTTAACGATATCTTTCCTGTAGCAGGAAGACAAAAATTGAACGCAGTTTTCCAGAAGTGGTCTGACCAATGTCCTGTACAGCCGCAACATGACCTCCCAACTCTGAAACTTAGATTTTTTTTTGAGGAATAAATGTTGGTCAGCACACAACAAATAATGTCATAGGATCATGTGCATTTACCAATCAGGGCAGGCTAGGCCTCAGTCTGACACCTCATTAAAAGTCGGAACAATCCGCAGCGCATCCTTCTCCTGGGCCTGCAGTTGAGCGTGAACCTGGATGTGAGGCCTCAAACATCTGGAGTGGGACTTGAATTGCACAATATTCCAGCCCAAAGGCAAATGGACTGGGTATTAGGTCACAGCTGGCACTGGTTTTGCAAGAGAAAGTCAAACACACTGTGTGACCCATTACCACCCGAGATTAGCTGAATTACCATGGAGTCAAAAGGTGTAAAGGTGAAATAATTCTTCTCCAAAGTAGTTAGCTCCACTGCCATATGTTAGTCATTTGTTGAGTGAGCCACAATAGCATTTTCCTTTGATTAAATGTAATTTAAAAATTATAGTGTGTTTAATGATCCTTCTGCTTGTTTCTATTTCAACAGGCTTGGTACTGTCATCAAATAGTTTGGCTGCTTCCCTCTGTTATCTTCCTATAAAACTTTACTGAATACCAGTGTGTATCAAACCACTGAATAAAGCTATCCCAGAGCCCTATTAAACTCTGAGAACTACGCACTAAAAGGCACCTTTTATATTAACCCACTAATTGGTAATTTACTTCCCTCCTGTTGGCTCAGAGCAGCCAGTTCAGAAATGCTGTAAAGTAAAACAAGTGGAGGAACTTGCATTTATATAGCTCCTTCCACGACCGTGATGTGACATTTCTGAGTCTATCTGAGAGGACACGCAGGACCTTGGTGCATCTGTTAATGGTCAGTCATTTATAGCTGCTCAAAGGAATTATTTCGCAGACACTGGGGTCTGTTCAGTTATGGGACGCTCCAGGCGCTTCCAACGTATGTGAATATAGTTTTGTATAAGTAAGAATTGCCTTTGGATTGTTTTGTTGGATAGGGTCAAACTCCAGTGTTGTTTGTTTCTCCATATGGTATTGTATAGAACTGAACTGCTTTAGTCACTAATTATGTTTATAAAGCTATTTTTATGAATAAAGTAGTTTTGAAATTTTAAAAAATGTGAGTGTGTGATTATAATTAAAGGAGAGAATACACAGTTACTTTGAATAATGATTTAGAGGTGCCGGTGTTGGACTGGGGTGTACAAAGTTAAAAATCCCACAACACCAGGTTATAGTCCAACAGGTTTAATTGGAAGCACTAGCTTTCGGAGCGACGCTCCTTCATCAGGTGAAGTGTATAAATACTATGATATTTTTTTAAAAGTTCAGACGGCCTCATGACTGTGCACTCAGGAAGGAACACGACCATCCTGACCTTGGTCGGACCAGCACATGACTCCAGCCCCATGTGTTGCCATACGCTTACCCCTTAACAGGTCCTTGAGGTAGCCCAGCAAGCCTTTGAGTTACATCAAGGTAACCACCCTCACCCACTCTCTAAGACTGAATTGTAAAAGTAAATTAGTTGCCCTGTGAACTAGAAGGAGAAGGATTCCATATCCGTTCCAATGAAGTTACACATTATAGGCAGACTGTGATTTACAATTTTTAAAGGAAAGATGATTGTTAATTATGCAATTTTGTCATGTGCTTTCCCAGTGGAATTTCTACTCCATTGTTCTATGGAGAAATGTCAGATGTTACTGTTTATGTATAAATATATCTCTTTTCATTGCATTAACGATCTGGTGACACATATTAATCCAATCTATTCATTCCACTCCTCAGCACTCACTCATAAGCTCCTTCAATTTGAGTTTCATTATCAAACTCAGGAGTGATGTGTAGTATTTAGCTCACAGTAACTGCTTCTAAAGATGTGACCATAGGAATATCAGAGAACATAGAACAGTACAGCACAACAGGCCCTTCAGCCCAGGATGTTGTGCCGACCACTGATCCTCATGTATGCACCCACAAATTTCTGTGACCATATACATGTCGAGGAGTCTCTTAAATGTCCCTAATGATCCTGCCTCCACAACTGCCGCTGGCCACGCATTCCATACTCTCACAACTCTCTGTGTAAAGAACCTGCCTCTGACATCCCCTCTATACTTTCCTCCAACCAGCTTAAAACTATGACCCCTCGTGTTAGTCATTTCTGCCCTGGGAAATAGTCTCTGGCTATCGACTCTATCTATGCCTCTCACTACCTTGTATACCTCAACCAGGTCCCCTCTTCTCCAATGAAAAAAGTCCGAGCTCAGTCAACCTCTCCTCATAAGATAAGCCCTCCAGTCCAGGCAGCATCCTGGTAAACATCCTCTGAACCCACTCCAAAGCATCCACATCTTTCCTATAATAGGGCGACCAGAACTAGACGCAGTATTCCAAGTGCGGTCTAACCAAAGTTTTATAGAGCTGCAACAAGATCTCACGACTCTTAAACTCAATACCTCTGTTAATGAAAGCCAAAACACCATATGCTTTCTTAACAACCCTATCAACTTGGGAGTTTCTGAACACGTCAGAGATCTGAAGGTTATACAAACGATAGTGCAAAGTGTTGACATTGATTGTATGGTATAAGCATGGTAGAACTGGGTTTAGTTCATGCTGTATCAGGTAATGGTTCTGGCAGAATCTATACAGAACATTTTATAGAATCCTCACAGTGTGGAAACTGGCCATTTGGCCTAACAAGTCCACACCAACCCTCCGAAGAGTAACCCATCCCAGACATTCCCCTGCCCTATTACTCTACACTTAACACTGGTCAATGCACTTAACCCACACACCTCTGAACACTGTGGGCAATTTAGCATGAGAGTGTGTTGCTGGAAAAGCACAGCAGGTCAGGCAGCATCCGAAGAGCAGGAGAATCGACATTTCAGGCCGGAGCCCTTCATCAGGAATGAGGCTTGTGGGTCAGGGCTGAGAGATAAATGGGATGGGGTTTGGGGGGTGGGGGGGAGGTGGCTGAGAGAAGGGTAGCTCTCTCAGTTACTTTCTCACCAGCCCCTCCCATTTATCGCTTCACCCCTAAGGCTCCAAGCCTCATTCCTGATGAAGGGCTCCAGCCCAAAACATCGATTCTCCTGCTCTTCGGATACTGCCTCACCTGCTGTGCTTTTCCAGTAACACACTCTCAACTCTGATCTCCAGACCTCATTTCTCCTGCAATTTAGCATGGCCAATTCATCTGACCTGTACGTCTTTGGATTGTGGAAGGAAGCCAGAGCAAACCCACACAGACATGGGGAGAACGTGCAAACTCCACACAGACAGTCGCCCGAGGCAGGAATTGAACCTGGGTCCCTGGTGCTATGAGGCAGCAGTGCTAACCACTGAGCCACTGTGCTATGAGTTTGATTAGCTCCAGCTAACCTGACAATATCATACACTTTGGTAAAGAAACAGTCCTGCACAAGGTCCCAATCTGATCAATCCTAACCATTGTAAGTATATTTAACTAGTTAATATTAATTGTATCTATTCCAATTATGCTATAAACCATACCTTGATATGTAAGGCAAGGGCTTATACTTGGTAATGTTTCAACTCCAACATACCCCTTCCTTGGAACTTAGAGCTGTTCCTCTGTCCACAGATGCTGCCAATCCTGGTGGGCCTCTAAAGCATTTGCTGCATTTGTATCTGATTTCCATCATTTTTCTTTTTATGTACAGATGCAAAAAGGTTTAGAAAGGATATTTCAGAGCATAGGACGCAGTCCCAATGGTGGAACGATTACAAACAGATGTGGAAGAAGCCAGAGCATGAGAAGCAAAGACATATTACAGAGCTGTAGGAGACTATAACGTTAAGGAGAGAAAGGATGTGGAGTGATTTGAAAACCAGGATAGGAATTTTAAAATTTCGACTTTGTTGAACTGGGAGCCGATTTCAGTCCAGGATGTAAGTGACTTGGTGGGAATAAGGGCATGGGCTGTAGAGGTTTGAACAAGTTTATGAAGTTAGAACATGGAAAGCTGATCCGGAAAGCATTATGTCAAGATGGCACAAGCACATGGCACATGAGTGACCCAGCCCTAAAGTAGGAGGAGAAAGTGAGGACTGCAGATGCTGGAGATCAGAGCTGAAAATGTGTTGCTGGAAAAGCGCAGCAGGTCAGGCAGCATCCAAGAAACAGGAGAATCGACATTTCAGGCATAAGCCCTTCTTATGCCCGAACAAGGGCTTCTTATGCCCGAAGAAGGGCTTATGCCCGAAACGTCGATTCTCCTGTTCCCTGGATGCTGCCTGACCTGCTGCGCTTTTCCAGCAACACATTTTCAGCCCTAAAGTAGGACAATATTGTAAAAGTGAAAGGAGAATAGTCTCACAGTAGGCATGCGGTTTAAAGGTCACCTTTGACTGGTGCAAATTTCTGCTCACCCAATACTGGATGTCAGACAAGCACTCTGACAACTAGCAGCATTGAAGGAGTCAGGGGTGTTGGCAGTGAGGTACAGTTGGGAGAGGACCATGTCCGTGTAAACTAACACAATGCCTTCAGGTGCTGTTGCTGGGAAGCAGCCTGGAGATGAGAAATGGGATTTGGCCAAAATGGATTCTTCAGGGGAGAGATTGTCACCCGAGGTCACGTTACAGAGGGACCTAGAGAAATCCATGACACTGCTCATAACGAGATGGGTAAGAATGGGATCAAGTGAGAACACTGGGTCTGGGTGGGATGCTCTTCACAGGGATGGTGCAGATGCAGTGAACTAAATGTGCTCTTTCTGTGTTGTAGGGATTCTATCATTTCTCCCCTTCATAAATCCATGCTGACTCTGTCTAATCCTGTTACTATCTTCCAAATGCTCTGCTATTCCATCTGTTATAATGGATCTATCATTTTTCCCACAACTGATACCAAGCTAATCAGTTGATAATTTGTTGTTTTCTCGCTACCTTTCTTTTTAAATAGTGGGATTACTTAAACTGCCTTCCAATCCAGAGGAACGGGTACAGAGTCAATGAATTTTGAAAGATGGCCACCTTTATTTCTAGGCCTACATCTTTAAGTACTCTGGAATGTAGGTTATTGGGAAGTGGGGCCGTATTTGATTTTAGTCTTGTTAGTTTCCCTAACACCATTTCTCTAATGATACAAGTACACAATCTTTTATCCGAAATCTGAAAAGCTCTGAAATTCGAAGTTTCCTTTGTGAAGTTCTTTTCTCTATAACGAGGTTGTCTGGCATGTAAACAGCTGCCCCAACTCCACACCCACTCGACCCCACATCACTCAGGTGTGACATGGTGGCGTGGCCCAGCACTGGCAGGCATCAATTCTGTCTCAGCGCTCACAGGACTCACAGGGGCACTTGCTGATCGGTCAGTCTCACTCACTTTCACCGTGTAACCATCACTTATTCCAAAATCTGAAAAATTCCAAATTCCGAAAACCAGCTGGTCTCGAGGGTTTCGGATAAAGGCTTGTGGACCTGCATTAATTTCTTTCAATTCCTCCTTCCCATTAGACCCTGAGTTTCCCCAGATTTCTGAGACATTATCTGGGTCTTTCGTTTTGAAGACAGAGCTAAAGTACATACCTAATTGGTCTTTGTTCCACATTATAACTTCCTCTGTTTCTGAATGTAGAAGACTTATATTTGTCTTTACTTTTTACATACTTATAGAAGCTTTTAATATCAGTTTGTATGTTTTCTGCAAAACTGCTTTTTTTCCACCTTAATCAGCCCCTTTGTCTCCCTTTGCTGCAACCTACACTGGTCCCAAACCTCAGATCTATTGGGGTTTCTTTGGCCAATTTGTACCCCTCACAGTTAGATTTAATATTATCCCTAATTTCTCCTGATAGCCATGGTCTGACCATGTTTCCCATTTTATTTTAATGTTAGACTGGGTTAATTCACACAGAGGGTGGTATGTGTATGGAATGAGTTGCCAGAGGATGTGGTGGAGGCTGGTACAATTGCATCATTTAAGAGGCAGTTGGATGGGTATATGAATAGGAAGGGTTTGGAGGGATATGGGCCGGGTGCTGGCAGGTGGGACTAGATTGGATTGGGATATCTGGTCAACATGGATGGGTTGGACCGAAGGGTCTGTTTCCGTGCTGTACGTCTCTATGACTCTATGACTATGACTCTAAATCACTTTTGCAGTTTCTCCATGTTCTCTTTAAATGTTTGTCATTGCCTTATCTACCATCATACTTTAAAATAATGTTCTCCGATTTACCATAGCCAGCTTGTGCCTCATGTCATCATAGTTTCCTTTATTTACATTCAGGACTCTAGTCTCAGAAACAACAGCATCACTCTTCATCTGAGTGAAGAATTCTTTTCTTTTGTCATCCTCTTTCATCAGGCAGAAGATACGGAGTTTGAACATACGTGCTAACAGATTGAAGAACAGCTTCTTCCCTACTGTTATTAGACTGCTGAATGGACCTCTCTAACTTCAAATAATGTTGATCTTGTTTTTGCACACCTCCTGTGCGCCTCACTCTGACTAAGCACACTATGATCTGTCTGTCCTTGTTTGCTATGATCTCCCTACACTGTTCACAAAGCAAAACTATTCACTGTACTTAGGTACACATGACAACACTAAATCAAATCACATAATTAGATTGTCAATCATTCCTCCCTCATTACACAACACCCAGTCAAACATAATCTTCTTTCTAGTTGGTTCGTCTATTTAACTATAAAGTTATCCTGTCTGCTCTTCAAAGATTCCTCCCCTGGGCTTTTGCTCCTGATGTGATTTGCACAATCTGTATGTAGATCAAAGTCGCCCATAATTACACCTGTACCTCTATGACTTCCATCTCAAATCTCCTTTTTATTGCCTCGCCCAATATTACTCCTACAGTTTGAGTCCACAAACAATTGCTACTTTCATTTGCTGTCCCTTTGTTTTTCTAAGCTCAATCCATACAGATTTCGCACCAACAGACTAGAGTATCTTTCCTCCCAATCGCATTAAGTTTCTTTTCATTTGTTCTTTTTACATACTGAAAACCCCTTGACGTTCAGTTTCCATTTCCAGAATTAGTTTGACCGCAGGTAGAACACTCGTATGCCTAGCTGGGGGAGACGGGGTTGGCCACCTAGAATCAAGGGATGCAATCTTAGAACTAGAGATGGATAGCAATGGAATCCGCTCTTGAGCCAGAGCTCCTCCACTCTGAGTGCTTTTCTTTCTCTTTTTCTTGTTTTATTTTTTAGTTTTTCTTCTCTCCCTACCCTATGGAGGGAGCTTGGTCAAAGAGGCAGCGGTGGTGATACTGGGGTCCCGGAGTTGGAGCTTTGGTGGTCAGCCACGAGGTAGAACCCTGCAGAACAATGCCATCTCAGCCTCCTCGAGGTCCAGACCGTGGAATTGGGATTCTGGGACCTGGAATGGTAACAGAGCGGGATTCTGAGGACCCAGAATGATAGCAGAGGAGGAGCCTGCAGCAAAGTGGCTGGTGAGCCTGGATTGGTAGTGGGACAGCAGTGTTGAGAGGTGGAGATCAACAAATTAAGCCTTTGTGAAGAGTGTAAGCCCTCGTAGGGAAAGCCCAGTGTGGACCGACTGTAGGCCCGTGACAAAAGGAGGACTGTAACATTGAACCTTCACTTTATTTTTTTTAGTTACGACTTTATATTGAGAGGAACTGTAGTGGGGGACTGTATTTTTTTATTTTTCTACTTTGTACCCATGATTTTGTAGCTAAGATGGCACTGTGAATGGCAATTTTGTACACTTTTCAGGGTGCTCCCGCATCCCTGTATTCGAATCTCATAATAATTCATACTAACTTAAGGCTGAGATGAGGAAGGATTTCTTCACTCAGAGAATGGTGAATCTTTGATACTCAGAGGGCTGTGAAAACTCCATTATTCAGTGAGTAGGTTCAAGACAGAGGTTGATAGCCTCATTACAAAAGGTATGGGGTCAGTGCCGGTATAATGGGCTGAATGGACAGTACTGTACTATTTCTGTAAGTCCTCCTGGTTTAGTTGTAGCTTCTCATAACAACTCTCCTTGATCACTCATGGTGTAGAATGGCATAGTGGGCTGATTGGCCTCATCCTATCCTGATGTTCCTGGTACAAGATTATGTTATAGTGAAACCCATATTTACGACACACAGCTCAGTGACCTTGGGCATTTGCCAGGCTTAGGGTTGGGGGGGGACCTCATGGATTCTGCATCTTAATGTTTGTTATGTCTTGCTGTCAAGGACTGTAATTGTAATGAGTCTCTGTACAAAAAGAATACTTTTCATTTGTAATGGAGTCTTCACAAACATGATGCACAGAAATTATTGACAGTCCCAGTGAAACAGTGCGTGGCCTTCTAACAGATGTCCTGAAGGCAAAATACTGCACAACTATTTGAAGTTTCTTTTCCTTGCATGTTGCTCATGCAGTTTCCAATCTGTCAAACACGATTAAACGTTGGGAACTCTGCAACTATCACACACCTGCTTGCCTGCGCACCATAATAGTTTGTACCTCTGGTCTCACCTAAAATGCGGAAATAATGTTTTAAGATTTGTTTAACGTTGCTGCGGAAATGAGCTGACAATTCTCATACCGTGTTACTGCAGCACTCCAGAAACTGATCAGAGACAGCTAATGGAGTAGCTCAGAGCCACTCAATTGCCATACAGACAATATACAATTTCAACCTACAAGCCCTTGTGACATGTCCCCACCAGATGCAAGACCATCAGCAGGGGATGTCCCACTAGAAACACATTGGTTCTAACCAGATAGGGCACTTAGTCTGTCCAATTAGATTAAATTAGGTTCCCTACAGTATGGAAACAGGCCCTTCAGCCCAACAAGTCCACACCAACCCTCCAAAGAGCAACCCACCCAGACCCATACCTTATATTTTCCCCTGACTGATGCACCTAACACTAAGGGCAATTTAACATGACTAATTCACCAGACTTGCACATCTTTGGACTGTGGGAGGAAACCGGAGCACCCGGAGGAAACCCGTGCAGACACGGGGAGATGTGCAAACTCTACACAGAGAGTCACTCGAGGTAGGAATCGAACCTGGTGCTGTGAGGCAGCAGTGCTAACCACTGAGCCACCGTGCTGCCCCAACTACCCAGTTAGTGGGTAGTTGCATGTTTTGAAACAGGGTTTTGGTAGTAAAGGCATAGGATTTCAGATGAAAGGACTTTTTTTATCTACAATTCCCACCAAACATTTTCATGATTTCTTGATAGGAGAGATTTTAAACATTGCTAAAAACAAGGCGTGAAATTGACCATTGGGCTCTCCATCATTAGAGTTGCCTGGTGCTGGGTTCGCCTGAGGGTCACCGTGCCTCAGATGAAGGAAGAGGCTGTGAAGGAAAGACCTTCATGGTAACCTCAGTGTGAAGGTGCATTCATGCTGTTAGCGTCGCTCTGCATTGCCAGCTGTCCTGCCAACTGAACTAACTGACCCCCCAGCACAATCCCTGTGCAGAGGATGTTGATTTGTTGGATTATGACTGGCATAGAGATACAGAAGCCATTAACTTTGAAATAACTGATTAAATTCAGGCCAGATACATTGACTCTGATTGGTCCCTGTGATAGAGATGGAGCACGGATTGGCTGCTTCAACAGCCTTTTTCTCATTGAGAAAACATGCAATATGTTCACATGTTCTTTTTGTCTTGGTAACCAGTTTTATAGAGCAATAGTCATGCAGCATGGAACTAGACCCTTTGACCTAACTCGTCCATGCCAAACATGTTCCCAGAGTAAACTAGTCCCACTTGCCTGTACTTGGCCCATATCCCTCCAAATCTTTCCTCTTCCTGTACCTGTCCAACTCTCTTTTAAAGGTTGTAACTGTACCTACAGCTGTACTTCCCCTGGCTGTTCATTCCACACATGAACCACTCTGTGTGTGGGAAGAGTTGCTCCTCTGGTCTCTTTTAAATTTATTTCCTCTCACCCTCGAAATATGCCTTCTCGTTTTGAACTCCCCCACTCCAGGGAAAAGAGCTTTGCTAATCACCTTGTCTATGGCCCTCATGATTTTATAAATGTTTTGACATTTATCAACATCATTATCATTTATGCCTTGCCAAAGATGTTTTGGAAACTCAATGTCATTACACCTGCTACATTATCCTGATCTCTCCTTTTTTTTCCTGGCCTTCAGTGAGGTGAGTCAGGCTTGACCTTTTCTTTGGAATCCCTGGGTAAGTTATTACCCTTACCTCCTTGCCAGAGGAACCTTTGAGAGCTCAAAGGAGTTAGAGCCTTAGACCACAATCTCTACAGGAAGGGTGAAGGAAAGAAAGATTGTGAAAATCCAACAAATTGGGGGAAGTTGAATTTAACAGGGGCTTGTTGTAAATTTCCCATTTTCAATCTCTGCCAAGGTGTGAGATGAATTGATAGGCTGACTGCCTGTTAACTGGGAAAAAAACAAAAGTTGGAAGCCACAGCCCTGTCCTTTGGGAAAGGTCACCAACAATCAGGAATGAGAGAGGTCGAGAGTTCAGTGGGTTGGGGTGGGGGCAAACAAGGCCATTCAGTGAGGGAGAGATTAAGAAGGGGCCTGGGGCTATTGGGATAAAGAGAGCTGTCATCACAGGAGAGAGGGCAGTCAGTGCTGGGAGCCAGGAGAGTGAGTGTGATGATTGCAGTGGGAGTCAGAGACAGGCCATGATGACAGAGCGTAGCTAACGTCTTCCTTGATGGATTGGAGATAAGACTCCTTCTCCTCCTTGGCCAACCAGTGTTCTGTAACCTTCTCAACCCAGCAGTTTGTGTCCCTTCAACATTGCTTAGTTTTTAGAGTTTTGGCCAGGGGTCTAACATTGAAAGCAGCCCCCGCCCCCACCCCAGTGTGAATGAAGTGTTTTAACATGTCAACAGGTCACTCACAACACATACAACCCAACATCATAAAATTGGCAATAGATACTTTTACAACAACTTGGGAACAATTTCCATGTTTATAATCTGCATCACCCCCGAAACTATCTCCTGCCTGACTTATTAGAATCCCTACCATGCAGAACGAGGGCATTCTGCCCATCTAGTTTGCACTAATCCTCCAAAGAGCATCCCATCCAGACCCACGTCTCCATCATAGCCCTGTAACCCTACATTTCCCATGGCTAACCCACCTAGCCTGCACATCCCTGGACACTATGGGCAATTTGGTGTGGCCAATTCACCTAGCTTTCACATCTTTGGACTATGGGAGGAAACCCACACAGACACAGGGAGGACACGCAAACTCCACACAGACAGTTGCGCCAAAGCTGCAATTGAACCCAGGTCTTTGGAGCTGTGAGCCACCACACTGCCATTCAATCCCAAAGAGGGCTTTTTCAAATTTCTGCATAAGGACGATTGACTCTTGATCTTATTAAATTTTATTGTAAGACAATTTTACACTGGATGGTCTAAACAAGTTAAGTCTCTTCCCATCGGGTGGCACAGTAGTTCAATGGTTAGCACCGCTGCCTCACAGTGCCCGGGACTCAGGTTTAATTCCAGCCTCGGGCGACTGTCTGTGTGGAGTTTGCACATTCTCCCCGTGTCTGCGTGGGTTTCCTCCGGGTGCTCTGGTTTCCTCCCACAGTCCAATGATGTTCAGGTTAGATGAATTGGCCATGCAAAATTGCCCATAGTGTTCAGGGATGTGTAGGTTAGGTGCATTAGTCAGAGGTAAATGTAGAGTAATAAGGTAGAAAAATGGATCTGGATGGGTAATTGTTTGTAGTGGATTGTTGGGCTGAAGGGTCTGTTTCCACACTGTAGGATTCTATGAATAGCTCTCTCATACACATAATTTCGAGGCCTGTAGCCTGCCTGTTTCTTTTTAAATAAATTTTCTCCATCAGATAAATAAGCAATACAAAACACCATTATTAATTAGGTGAGAATGGTATAAAATGCCAAAGCATAACTTCAGCCACAGTGGTCCAGGCAAAATGGCAACTTCTTTTTACATATCGAGTCGACCTTTCTCCATTGTTAAATAGATTTGCTGACACCAACATTACCACAGGTGTTGTAGCTATGTTTGTCCCACAGTTGCTTTGTCCCTCCTGGGATCGTCTATTGGGTTCATTTTCCTTTAGCTACCTTCACATGTTCTCTACTTTGCCATATCTTGTTGGTGAGTAGCTCAGTGAGGGTTCCTTATTCGAAAGGAGTGATGTCAATTCATGCCTGACCTCAAGTCTATTTTAAGCGCAGAGCACTGAACTTTCCTTAACATCAAAACCTATCAACTGGGTTCCACATCGCCCTCCAGCAATGAATATATCAGTGCACACGATTCCCAGTGGCCTTCATTAAAATGTGCTCACACCACATGTAATGAATTTGGCTCCAATAGCACTTTTCATCATTTATAGATCCATGACAGAGAGATATGTTTGGCACTCTTAAAGTCTTCTGCATGATTCCAAACCTAAGTGGGTTTATAATTTGTAAGTCTGGAATAAGAACTCTGACTTTTGTTTATTCTATGGCCCAGTTTCTCAATAAAAGCTGTTTACACATTAGAGCAATTTTTGAGGTTTCAAATTAACATTATGCAAACAGAATAATCGTTTATGTGCTGGAAAAATAAATCAACCGATAATTTCATGCAAATTCATCAACTGCGTGCAGAATGCTGTTTCTGTGTTTACAACCTCCTCCGCTCCCCTTACTGCGAAATGCCTGAATCAGCGGCTCATCCTGCATTGCATAGAGCTGTAGAATACCTTCAGTGTGGGAGCAAGCCATTCAGCCCACAGAGCCCACACTGATTCTCCGAAGAGCGTCCCGCCCACTTACCCCCACCTGCATTTCCGATTGTTAACCCACATGTGGGAGGAAACTGGAGCACCCAGAAGAAGCCCATACAGCCACGGAGAGAAAGTGCAAGCACCACACAGTCACCTGACGGTGGAATCAAACCTTGGTCCCTGGCATTGTGGGGCAGCAGTGCTAAACACTGAGCCAAAATGCCACCCACAAACCAAATCCGACTTCTACAGACAAGAATAAGACAGTAACATGGAAATTGTCAAACCTATGCTTAAGCTGGTCCCAAATAATTTGTTCCACTGTTTTACTAATTACTGACGTACAAAGAAATGATTAACTCCGCTTTGAAATAGGATCTGAGGAGGCCTGGACAGCCCTGTGACAGTGAAGGTTGCCATATAAATGCAAACTCTTTGTTTTTCCCTTTTTGTTGATTCCTTCCGTGTCATGAAGTGGCACAGGTCTAACAATATCCTGTCTATTGAGTTGCTTCTTCCAATCTGCCCAGGCTTTGAATCTCTAAGAAGTGAATCCAACTCTCCAGCCAGTTGTGTACATATCATTCACAACCACAGGAAGTGCCAAAGGGTTTTACAGCCAGCAGGTACTTCTGCAGTATGACCGTACATGTGAAGATATAAAAGGGCATGCTATGTGCCAATCCACAAGATCAAGGCTGATTTGTTTGTGTTCCCAGTTCCACATGCCCACAGAGCCCTCGAGAGCTCCTTGTAAAAACGCTCTAGATGAAGGAATAGAGGAATAAACTCTTAAAACCAAGAGTTCATAACAATCAGAAAGTTTGAACAGGGTACTCTAGAAGGGAAAAGGTCAAAGGAAGCCTGTTGGAAATCCTGAGGATTGCGATGGTGGTCACCAGGATAGATGTGGGAAGATGTTTCCACTGGAGAAGATGTTTAAACGAGGCCATGAATATAAAATAGGCTCGAATAAATTCAAAACAGAGAATTCATCAGGAATATCTTTCTTCAAGGAGCTATAAAAATGCTTCGACATGGAATAGATTGGTTCAAGGAGCTCGAATTAGAACAAATCCAAAGCTGTTCAGATGGAGTGAGATGAGAAAGCTGGGAGGTGGATTTTGTAAAGTATAGACACGAACCTGGACCTGAGGGACTGAATGTTGTGTCTCTGTGCTGTAAACCTTAATGTGATCATGTTTAAGGTGAGAGGGAAAATGTTTAAAAGGGATCTAAAGGGCAACCTTTTCACACAGAGGGTGGTACGTGTATGGAATGAGCTGCCAGAGGAAGCCAGTACAATTGCAATATTTGAAAGGCATCTGGATGGGTAAATTAATAGGAAGGGTTTAGAGAGATATGGGCCAAGTGCTGGCAAATGCGACTAGATTAGATTGGTCAGCATGGTCAGCACAGATAAGTTGGACCAAAGGATCTATTTCTGTACTGTACAGCTCTATGACTTTATGGCTCTATAACTGCAAGGCTTGTCCAATACATTGACACATTCTCATTTATTATGATCACTATAAATTATTCCATAATAAATTTCACAAAGAATCTTTTTGTACTTTTTAAAATAGTACCCCTTCAGTTCAAAGGGCAAGATTTTTATTTAAATGTTTAACATAGGCTAAAATCCAATCCATATCCATAATAAAAGGTGGTGGACTGGAAATATCACTTTATTAAACCTATATCTATTGGTATAAACAGAGATTACAATATTCATTAGACAATGTTCAGGCATATGCTTCTCTAGTCAGTTTTATTCCAATTCACACAGCCATCAAATCCAACCTTGTTCCTCATTTATACAAAACCAAGCAGGTTCTCACCCAATTATCCTTTATCCACATGGAAACAAGTTCCACTTGGACTCAGGGACTCCTGCCAGACCCTGACTAGATAATAATGTCTGTGGCTCCCATTTATCCGCTGACCTCCAAAACGGCCCGTGCTTGTATTGCTCACTCATTGCAAATGTCTCTTCAGTGTTCTGTTTTGCTGAAAGCAAGCCCACAATCGTCAATGTGGTCAGATGCAGAGAACCAGATGTTCCGTGGGGATGTATAAAGGTAAACCCAGGAAGTTGGACAAATTACAATGGCTTAAATCCGACAGAAGCAGAAGCAAAAACTGTAAAAGGGTCACGAGACCCAAAATATTAAATCTGCTTTCTCTCTGCAAATGCTGCCCAGAGTTTCTCCAGCAAGTTCTGTTTTTTTGTTTGTTTCAATCTCCACTGTCTGCAGGTCTTTGTTTTATTTTAGTGGGTTGAATCAACACGCAGAACCTTAATAAAATTGCGAATGTAAAGATGCACTAAGTTTAAATATGAGACAACAACGATGCAATTGATGAAGAAGGAGAGGAATGATTGATAAAGACTGGAAAATTAACCAGGTATGTGAAGGGCTGGCTTTCAAGATACAATCTGAACGAACCTCTGTCAGGTACTGAAAATGACAGTAATTGTCGTGTGAGGGAGATTGCGCTAGAAGTTTGGAACTACAGTAGCTAAGAACAGAGATGTTTATTGTAACATCAACATGTGCATAAAGTAAATACATACTCAAACACGAGTCTGAGCCTATCTGAACAGACAAACCCACACCAAATTAAGAGGTAATGAAGAAGAGAGATGGTAATCTTTTGAAATATCCAGAAGAAAATAGGTCGCAGAAGGAGGTTAGGTCACTGCAAAAGTGAGGAATTTGAGACGAGATGTCAGAGTGAATAGAAAAAGCGGAGAAAGATACAGAAAGCAGAAGAACACAAGGAGCTAAAGGAAAATGACACGGATGGGGAAGAAGTACATGGTGGATAATGAAGGGAGCTCTGAGACCCTCCCAAGAATGCGTACACAGGCTCCTAAAGCCCCAAGAGGGAATAAATGAGTACCAACACACTGTCACAGCTATGATATTGTATTAACATCTGTTACAGACTGACATTATGCTGGAGCAAGCTCACAGACTATTTTGCATGTGCTGGAAATGACTAAAGACTGCCAAAATAAATACTGTTCTTTATTTCCCATTAGCCACACTCTAAACTGTATTTAAGGCCAATTCTTAATTTAATATAACTTATTCAAACCTAATGCAGACATAATGACACACAGACTAAAACAAAGTGAATGCCAAATTCTAATGATTTTGCGTGACCCCTCTTACTAAGTAGATTCAGCAGACAGCAAGAAAGTAAATCAAGACGTGCATTTATCTAGCACCTTTCATGACCTCAGCGTGTCCCAAAGTACCTCATAACCAATAAAGTTGGAATGTAGGAAATGCAGCCAACTCACATACAGAAACCTCCTGAAGTCATCAATAAAATAATGACTAGATACTCTGTTTTTCTGTATTTCGCTTGAGGGGCATATATAGACCAGAACAAAGAGTACAGCATCAATGCTCGTCACAATAATGCCTGGGATCTATTCCAGCTACTGGAGGGTGCAGACTTAGTTCAACATTTCACCTGAAAGATGGCATCTTCAGAAGTACAGCAGTCCCTCTGCACCGCACTGGAGTGCCATCTATAATCTTCTCACCAGGCCCCTGGGGTGGCTTTCCAGTTTGCAGCTCCTACCATTGGTCAACACTGGTCTCCTTCCTACATGCTTGGTCTGCCATCCAGCCCTATAAGTTCCCGACAATAATTTTAAAACATGCACGTCTTCCCAAAAAAACCTACTTTTTCCTCTCTAAGGGAAAGATGAATATGGTTAACCACTAAATGAATAAATATGGTTAAAAAGCAACTCAATAAAAGAAGTAACAGAGAAAATGTAGCATTTTAGAAATTGCTACTCTATGCCAAGACCAAAAAGGAAAGGTCAGTCTTTTATCAGTCTTAGATCATCAAATTGTTGATGTATGTTTCTCATGAAATGCATAAATTAAGTTATGACCAATTGGAATTTGTATTTTGTGTTTGTCCTGATGAGTATAAAATGAAGTGTTGACAATGTCTCTTCCTTCAGCAATGTAAATTGTTATTATATTACATGAATGTGGTGATATTTTTAAAAACTTCATTTGCAACAGTTCATAAACCTTTAAGTTCTCCTCTCATGCCTTTTACAACTGATCAGTGAAATTAGGCTTGACTCTTCCTACAACTAATCTGTGTCTTGGATGTTAAAGACACCCATTCTGTAGATATGCAGTGACTGATTCACCTCTCAGCGTGTCACAGCTTTTGTTGAGTTTGTTATCCTGTGTTGGTGACATAATTGCAAAGACGTAGCTTCATGCATGACTTAAACTGCCTTTATTACATGGAAATGTAGCTGTTAAACCAAGCCTTTCAACTGAAAATTACTTTGGAAAGGTTTTATAGGTGAAATTTAAAGATATCCTTGTTGATTATTACATTACAGTGATACAAATGAAACTGTTTAAAAGTCACTAATTAAGAGACTGCAATGCATAGTGAAAGGGATGTGTAATGAAGTCCTTTCAAAAATAATCCAATGGCTTGCAGCCTTTATATTATCTGATATCATATTCATCAATATATGAAGCAAGTACTAGTGGAGCAGGCTCCTATCAAGTGGAGAGACGGAGGAGTGAAAATCATTGGATATAGATGTTATTTGAGGAGTTTTAATGGATGTAAATAGCTGTCTTCATTCCAAAGCATTTTGATGAAGGGCTTTTCAAGGAGCTCATTCAAAACAGGTCTTGATAGCAAAGATGTGAATAATTTGATCTGCTTCCTGTCATCAAAGCCTTCTTTGCAGGTGTCAGTTGCTGCTCAATGATGGTATTTTTTTTCAATGATTGTGCACTTGTCTCTAGTCGGAAGGTCATGGGATTGAGTCACACTCCACAGACTAGAATACATGATCAATGATTGCACTCAATTGCTGTATCAAGGGAGCACTGCTTTATGAGAGGTGCTCTCTTTGGATTGAATGGTTAAACCAAAGTCCCATCTATCCTCTCAGATGGAAGTTAAGAATACAACAGAGAGGAGCAACAGTGGGCCTTTCGTTCAGACTATGGTTGAACTGACTGTGGCCTCGACTGTCCCCCTTATCATAGAATCTCTACAGTGTGGAAGCAGGCTGTTCAGCCCATCAAGTCTGCACCAGCACTCCAAGGAAAATCCTACCCCTTTACCCTGTCACTGTAATCCTGCATTTCCCATGGCTAATCCACCTCAACTGCACACCCCCACCACTATAGCCAATGTAGCATGTCCAATCCACCTAACCTGCACATATTTGGACTGTGACATGCAGCCACGGGAAGAATGTTCAAACTCCACACAGACAGTCACCTGAATTGAATCCAGGCCCCTGGCATGTGAGCCAGTAGTTCTAACCACTGTGCCACCCCGAGTAATCCTTGACTTATTTCAGACTCAAAAATCTGTCGCGCTCAGTTTTAAATATGTTCAATGATCCAGTTTTCACTGGTATCCGAGGTAAAGAATTCCAAAAATAACAATCTTCTGAGAGAAGAAATTCATCCCCACTTCCATTTTAGTGGGAGACCTCTTATCCTGAATCTGGACCTGTGGGTTATAGACTCTCCGAGAGGGGAAATATCCTCTCAGTATCACTTTGTGAAGCCACCTCAGAATGGTAACGATTGGCACTTCTCTGTGTGATTGACAGAGCATGAAGAAAGGAAATCTTTCAAGGGTTTTTGTGATGCAGTGGTAGTATCCATAGCTTTGGGCCAGAGACATGGGCTCCGGTCCCACCTACTCCAACAATGTATCATAACAAGCCTGACCTGAATCTTTTCTATTAGCTATTGAGAAACTTGTCAGTTCCCAAGATGTTGTTCAAAGAACTGAATTAGATAGATATTATCTCATCACTGTTTCTGGGGAGTTTCTTTTATATAAAGTGTCTCATACACTTTTCAACTCAACAACATCTCTACTTCAAAGCATCTCATTGGATGTATAAGGCACTTGGAAACATCAAGAAAAATGTGCTTTATAATTGCACAGACTTTCTTTCTGTTTTGAGCAAGGAGTGTGATTACTTACAGTGTGGAAACAGGCCCTTCAGCCCAACAAGTCCATACCAATCCTCTGAAGAGCAACCCACCCAGACCCATTCCCCTACGTTTACGCCTTCACCTAACACTATGGGTAATTTAGCATGGCCAATTCACCTAACCTGTACATCTTTGGACTGTGGGGGAAACCCACGTAGACATGTGTAAATTCCACATAGACAGTTGCCTGAGGCAGGAGTTGAACCCAGGTCCCTGGCGTTATGAGGCAGCAGTGCTAACAACTGTGCCACCCAATGGTGCTCTTAACAATTACTGAAATAGACACAGAGTTGTAGCTAACACTCATCCAGATCAGGATGTGGGAAACCAAATGTTGAAAGGCGATATCAATTTATACCTCATGATAATCAATGTAAGACTAAAAGCTTGCACATTCTATGTTTTTAGCAATGTGGTGTTCTTCAGCCCAGGAATAGGCAAATTGGCCCAACAAGTAACACAGGTCAAAAATATCACGTGATATTGAACGTCTGTAGCATCACCCAGAATTGGCCATCCCTTGTGTCATGATCAGCATCGTCTCTGAATGATAATGAACAACAGATAGAGGGCAATGTCCCATGTTAATACAGCACTTTGCAATGATATTACCATGCAAGACTGGCTCCTGTCATCTGGTTTCTCAATCTAAGTGAGGGAATGGTTAACATAAGGATTTCAGACTGAGTCATGTGTTAAGAATTTCAATTACTCAAATGTAGAGCTGTTTACATGTACTGGAGCTTTGTACAGAAGACAGAAAAAAACACTCAGAGCACTGCACACAGATTGCGAATATTTGTCTGTCTAGACACAGTGATTTCTAGCTGTAATGAAACTGCTGCATCTATCACCACCTCAGCATTTGCTCTCAATGATCAGAATGACTGGCAAGAAAAAAACAGGAAAACCAAATGGTCACATTCTGAGAAGTAAGCACTTACAGTCTGCAGGCTTTTGCTGCAGAATGAAACAGCTATGCACGGGTTATAGGATCACTTGATGGGAAGTTTCCAAATTGGTAGATGGAACAAGCTGTATGGTGGGTCATTAGAAACATGCTAGTCAATGAAATACATTAATGCTTACACTAACTTTCCTATTTCGGAGCTTTCTTGGAAATTGCGGAATGCTAACACCAGTTTTCAATTTAAAGTTGAGTGTTTGAGCAGAAAGGGATTAGAGATAATTCCCGGCAGCTCAAGTGACTGCAGCTCGCGTTCCAGTTCAGAAGGTAACGGAGAAACAGAAGTGCAAGGATCAATAGTGTCTCCTGCAACTCAATCCTTTATGAATCATTGGCTTTTATAGCAGCTGGTTCTTCTCTATGCTTCCAAGGCAAAGAACTTAAGTTGCTATTGCTCCTTTCACACCTTCAGAAATCCTTCATGTGCCTCACAGTTACTTCTGTTTTGGAGACAAGTTCAGCAATAAACTTGTGGACAAACAAAGATGGACAAACTGCCATTGAGATAAATGATCAGATGCTCCTTTTCTGGTTGAAGAGGGAATATTAGCCCAACCGAAGCAGAGGGCTGCTCTCCCATGAGAGAGAAAGAGATGACTAGCGGTGGGTTAACCTGAGGCTCACTACGCCTCAGGTTAGGGGAGAGGTTGAGAAGGAGAGTCCCACATCGTAACCTCACCCAGCTCGGGAATTGAACCTGCACCGTTGCCAGCACTCTGCATCAGCAACCAGCCATTGGACAACTCTGCTAACTGACCTCCATTAACTATAATATCGAAAGAGTTCAGTGTTTTTCTTCAAATGGTGCCACGGGATGTTTTACAGTCACATAAACGGATATATTTAGTGTCGATTTAACATCTCTACCTCAGGCACCTCTCAGCATCTCCAGTAATGAGTTCTCCTTTGGAGAAGCACTCATGTCAGTCTAGGTTACAGCTATAGTATGTTACTAGACCAGTCAATCCAATAGAACTAGAATTCATAATATCTTGTGGCATTTTAAATATTTGAATTCGAGTTTTTGGAAAATCAGGAATAAAAACTTTTTTAAAGAAATGTTCAATGCAATTATCTAACAATGTGTTCAAGACGTGTAATTAGAAATAAAGACATATTTTGAACTGGGAAAGGGAAAAGGAAATCAGAGGAAATCTCATCCTGAGCCCGAAGTGGAAGGTCAAATCACAGCTGTTGATTTGAGAAGCCATTTGAAGTTTGGAGGAATTATAACATTGCAAAAAGCTTTAAGACTGTCACTGGGCACTGGTACAATGACAGAAGAGTATTTGGCAGAAGATTCAGGCTGTTCATGTTTCACTGTAAAAGTGCTTTCTCATAAAGAAAGGAGGAGAAAGTGAGGTCTGCAGATGCTGGAGATCAAAGTTGAAACTTTATTGCTGGAACAGCACAGCAGGTCAGGCAGCATCCAGGGAACAGGAGATTCGACGTTTCGGGCACAGGCCCAAAGGCCTGTGGAAGGGCCTGTGCCCGAAACGTCGAATCTCCTGTTCCCTGGATGCTGCCTGACCTGCTGTGCTGTTCCAGCAATAAAGTTTCAACATAAAGAAAGGAAGAATGCTGATTGAGAGAATGATACAACATAAGAAGAAGTCATTCAACTCACCCTACTCACCAAGCAGATTACTCACCTAAACTGAGTCCCAAAGACTTCATAGCCAATGGAATATTGTGGGAGTGGTATCTCAAATGTAAGATGGGAATTGTAACAGTTGGCAAACAGCAAAGGGCCTGATGGCCTGAATCGTAGGCCCTAGGCTCTTAAAAGAAGGTAACTGCAGAAGTAACTGTGATGAGACTGCATTGGTTGTAACCTTTCAAACTCTTTCAGAGCCACTACCTTCGACAACAAATGAAGAGACCAAAATAGGAAATGCTAAAGAAACTCAGTAAGCCTGGCAGCATCTGTGGAGAGAAAGTAGAGTTAACATTTCAGGTCCAGTGAGCCTTCTCAAGAAGGTATGAGGAGTGTTACATATCTCATGTTTTAAAGCATTCTTCAAATTGAAGATTGAGATCAGTCAACAGATAAATGAGATTCTTGATCAGATCAGCTGTTTTAGGAATTGGTTTATGGGTAGGTGTTGACTGAGAACTCCCCTGGTCTTTTTCAAGTAATAACATTGGAGATTTCACATCCTCTTGAAAGGGCCTGGGTTTTAATGTTTCATCTGAAAGATGGTATCTTCAAAAATGTAGCACTCCCTCACAGTGTACTATATACCACTGCACAGTGTCAGACTTGCTATTTGCTGCAGATACTGGTGTAGACTGTGAATCCATAATCTGCTGGCTCAGAGGTGAGAGCACTACCATTGAACTATAAACTGACACCTAAGCTATGCTGTATGTGCTGTGATGTTAACCACCACCAGCTTGTGGGACAGATAGTTTATCTTCTTTCTTTGATAGGGAGTAAGGGCCAACTTGGTTTACAAGGGAAACCATCTTGCCTTAAACCAGATGTAGTTTATTGCATGCTAGCAATCAGATGCACGTTACCTTAGATTAGATTTCTTTTAGATTAGATTAGATTACATTAAATTACAGTGTGGAAACAGGCCCTTCAGCCCAACAAGTCCACACCGACGCGCAATCCACCCATACCCCTACCCCTACATTTTACATTTACCCCTTACCTAACACTACAGACAATTTAGCATGGCCAATTCACCTTACCTGCACATCTTTGGACTGTGGGAGGAAACCGGAGCACCCGGAGGAAACCCACGCAGACACGGGGAGAACGTGCAAACTCCACACAGTCAGTCACCTGAGGCGGGAATTGAACCCGGGTCTCTGGCGCTGTGAGGCAGCAGTGCTAAGAAAGTAGAGTTAACATTTCAGGTCCAGTGAGCCTTCTCAAGAAGGTATGAGGAGTGTTACATATCTCATGTTTTAAAGCATTCTTCAAATTGAAGATTGAGATCAGTCAACAGATAAATGAGATTCTTGATCAGATCAGCTGTTTTAGGAATTGGTTTATGGGTAGGTGTTGACTGAGAACTCCCCTGGTCTTTTTCAAGTAATAACATTGGAGATTTCACATCCTCTTGAAAGGGCCTGGGTTTTAATGTTTCATCTGAAAGATGGTATCTTCAAAAATGTAGCACTCCCTCACAGTGTACTATATACCACTGCACAGTGTCAGACTTGCTATTTGCTGCAGATACTGGTGTAGACTGTGAATCCATAATCTGCTGGCTCAGAGGTGAGAGCACTACCATTGAACTATAAACTGACACCTAAGCTATGCTGTATGTGCTGTGATGTTAACCACCACCAGCTTGTGGGACAGATAGTTTATCTTCTTTCTTTGATAGGGAGTAAGGGCCAACTTGGTTTACAAGGGAAACCATCTTGCCTTAAACCAGATGTAGTTTATTGCATGCTAGCAATCAGATGCACGTTACCTTAGATTAGATTTCTTTTAGATTAGATTAGATTACATTAAATTACAGTGTGGAAACAGGCCCTTCAGCCCAACAAGTCCACACCGACGCGCAATCCACCCATACCCCTACCCCTACATTTTACATTTACCCCTTACCTAACACTACAGACAATTTAGCATGGCCAATTCACCTTACCTGCACATCTTTGGACTGTGGGAGGAAACCGGAGCACCCGGAGGAAACCCACGCAGACACGGGGAGAACGTGCAAACTCCACACAGTCAGTCACCTGAGGCGGGAATTGAACCCGGGTCTCTGGCGCTGTGAGGCAGCAGTGCTAACCACTGTGCCACCGTGCCGCCCAGTAAGTAAGATAGATATTGCTACAAAGGCAATGTGAGATCTGTAGATATACGTCTGCACCCTACTAGATACTATGGTGCCCTGCCTTCCCAACCCAAGTCCTCATGACACCATCTGAGTGGGGAGAGCTTAATGCAGTCTCCAACTCTTTCAGAAACATTAGCTCATATACCAAGCAATATAACTCATCACTTAAATTATTTTCAAATTTAAAAGAAAATGTTCATGGTATGTTGCTGACTAAACCAGCAATTCTTGTCCATCCCTAATTGCTGAGATGGCAGTTAAGAGTCAACCACATTGCTGTGGGTCTGGAGTCACATGTAGGCTAGACCAGGTAAGGATGGCGGATTTATTTTCCTGAAGGACGTGAGTGAATGAGATGTTTCTTGTGATGATCAACAATGAATTCGAACACCTTTGGAAGATTAGTTTGGGGTTCTGGATTACTAATGTGGTACCGTTATCACTAAACCAACAGCATCCCTATGAGGGGAGATTGGCATCACTCAACAGGGCACTAATTCTCTAATCTGAAAATGTATTGCTGGAAAAGCGCAGCAGGCCAGGTAGCATCCAAGGAGCAGGAGATTTCACTGAAATCCTTGTAGAGGGAGGAAGAGAGCTTCTTCAAGGAAGTCATCCTTGCAAGAGGATTCGCAGTAGGTTAAAATCTTCTAGGAGAAAGTGAGGACTGCAGATGCCGGAGATCAGAGCTGAAAATGTGTTGCTGGATGCTGCCTGACCTGCTGCACCTTTCCAGCAACACATTTTCAGCTCTGATCTCCAGCATCTGCAGTCCTCACTAATTCTCTAATGACTAATTAGGACACAGCAATTCAGCCCCTTGAGCCTGTGCCAACCATTTGATACAATCATGGCTGATCTCATCTCGGCCTCAACTTCACTCTTCTTCCTGCTCCCCTTAACCCTTCAACCCATTCCTAATGAAAGATTTGTCTATGTCGTCCTTAAATTTACTCAGCATCCACTGCACTCTGGGGTAGTGAATTCCAAAGATTCATGACTCTTTGAGGGAAGTAACTGAGGGAAGTAATACTTCAGGAAGCAAGGTGGAGGACAAGATCCTGTCTACATTGATGGAGCTGAAGGCACAACAACCCCTCTACTTCCACAGGAGGCGAAGGAAATTTGGCACATCCATAAGGACTCCAACCAATCTTTCAAGATGCACCAGAGTAAGTATTCTATATGGATGCATCGCAACTTGGTATGGCAACTGCACTGCCCAAGGCCATAAGAAACTGCAGAGAGCTATGAACATAGGCCAGTCCATCCGTTGACTCCATCTACACTTCTCACCGCCTTGGAAATGCAGCTAACATAATCAAAGACTCCTCCCACTCCAGTTATAATCTCTTCCAACCTCTTCCTTCAGGCAGAAGAAACAAAAGCTTCAACACGCATTGCAACAGTTTCAAGAACAGCTTCTTGCCCGCAGTTATTAGACTTCTGAATGGACCTCTCAAATTTCAAATCTAATGTTGGTCTTGCTTTTTGTGCACCTTCTCTACAGCCATAACGTTGTACTCCTCGCTCTGTTTGATCACCTTATGAATTTTGTCTGGTATGATCTGCCTGTACTGCACCCAAAACAAAACTCTTCACTATACCTAGGTACATGTGATAGTAATATATCAAATCAAATCAAATCATCTCTGTTTTAAGTCTGCAACCCCTTATCCTGAAGCACTAATCTCTTGTTCCAGATGGCCCCATGGGAGGAAACATCCTCTCCATGTCTACTTTGTCAGTCCCCTTTAGCATCTTATGTATCTCAATTAGATCTCTGCTCATTCTTCCAGCCTCCAGAGAATATAAGCCTAAATTGCTCAATCTCTCTTCATAAGACTAACATCTCAAAGCTAACAGAGTGGCTCAGTGGTTAGCGCTGCTGCCTCACAGCACCAGGGATTCAGGTTCGATTCCAGCCTCGGGCGACTGTCGTGTGGTGTTTGCACATTCTCCCCGTGTCTGTTTGTGTTTCCTCCCACAGTCACAAAGATGTGCAGGTCAAGTGAATTGGCCATTCTAAATTGCCCATTAGTCAGAGGGAAATGGGTCTGGGTGGGTTACTCCTTGGAGGTTCAGTGTGAGGTCAAAGGACCTGTTTCCACGCTGTAGGGAATCTAATCGTGCTTAACTATCAGAGACTCTGGGTAAATTCAATGTTCCTCTCTCTAATTGCCACCTTGTTGGTTTTTGATTTAGATTATATAAGACAGAGTGGCAGTTCCTTAGTGCAAACCCATCCACAGCCCAAGTACACTCGGAGGAAGGGCAGAGGTGAGGAGATGGGAAAAGAATTTCACAAGACATTTTTAGTCTCCATGTTGTCTTCTTCCACAACTGAATTAAGTGATCTCCTACATCGCCAGTATTGTTCAATTCAAACATTCATGCAGAAGTAACCAGAATTTGGTCTTGTGGTGAATCAGAGTTGAGTCAACATTTATGTTCATTAAATTGCCACATAATTAGGAAGTTAAGTGCTGAAGTTGCAGTACACTGCTCACATTGATGGCATATTTTCCACAGCACCGGATCTGGTCGCACTCCCAACTCCAGGCCTGTGGAACTTTTCACAGCATGGTCACTGATCTGCAGAAGATATAATGGTTTGTACGTAATTCATAAACCTAGAGATAGGAAGAGAAAGAAAGAGGAAAAATGAGGAGAGATGAACTTGAGCATACCATGAATGGCTGGATGGTGACATTTCTGAAATACGCTGTAAGTCTATCAACATCTCGCGGGAGAGGTAAATCCCTCAGCTTGAGCCCCTTAGCTTGTATGTAGCTCCACCTCTGGCAAATAATCAACATGAACTGATATTCACAGATACCGATGTACCTGGGTGGCATGGTAGCTCAATGGATGGCACTGCCACCTCACAGGGTGCTCTGGATTCCTTCCCCATAGTGCAGGGATGTGCAGGTTACATGGATTAGCCATGGGGAATGCAGGGTTACAGGGATAGGGTAGGGGGATAGGATGCTCTTTGGAGGGTCAGTGTGGACTTGATGGGCTGAAAGGCCTGCTTCCACACTGTAGGGATTCTTTGATTATACCTGATTCTTACCGAATATTGTCAGTCAGTAAACAGAGAGAGGAACTGACCACATTAAGGAAAGCTCCCATAGAATAGCACTTCTCATGAATCACAGAATCGTTGTGGTTCAGAGGAGGCCATTCGGCCCATTGGCTCTCTGAACTTTTTCACTTTGCGCCAATCTCTGGCTTTTCCCCGGAACCCTGCACAGTTTAAATAATTAGCAACTGTCCCCCGAATGCCTCAACCGAACCTTGAATGTTGTCAAGAAGAAATTAAACACAGTTCTTCGGGCTAAAGGGATCAAAGAATATGGGGATAGAGCAAGATTAAGGGACTGACTTTGATGATCAGCCACGATCATATTAAATAGCAGAGTATGCTTGAAGAGCTGAATGGCCTCCTCTACTTTCCACCATGCATGAAGACAGCGCACTCCAGGCACAATGGCTCAAGGGGTTGAGTTTTTTACCCAGTTAGGGGGTGAGCATGGAGGTGGCTGAGTGTCTACTCCTACATTGTCAGTTGTGTTCATTTGTTAGTCCCATTCTTACCAGCACATGAGCAGCACGAAGCCAGCTAATATAAGCTCCAGGCCAATAAAGACTTAGAGGCAGACTGAAATTCCACTGCCACTCCCATGCCCTGAAGCAGTACGCCAGTTACAGTCCAGGGGTTCTGGGTAAACTTTGATGCCCTCCCTGGCTAGCTCATCTCAGCTTCAAACATAGGTCCCCAATGGTGTTCGCCAACCTTTGGCCTGAAAAATGTACTGAGAGGGTGCCTCAGGATGGAAGGCTTTCTCTCTCCATTACTTTCACCAGCAAGTGACAGCTCCTTCTCCGCTGTCCTCAATTGCGAAACGAGTGCGTCATTCATTGACTGAATCAGGGTGAATCACTGCTAAGCCCAATGTGGGTGTCGGGATCCCCATTTAATCTCAACATTAAGATTCTGAACCTAAAGGCAAAACCCTGTCACAAATGCCCCACTGCGGCCAATAAACCACTTCGAAAGTGGTGAAATTTAGGCAGATAAGTTCTCTGAGGAGCCAACGAGACAGGTTGACCAAGGTCGAGTATTGGATCTGGTGTGTATGGACTTCAGCAAGGCATTTGATAAGATTCCCCATGGTAGGCTCATTCATAAAGCCAGGAAGTATGGGATACAGGGCGATTTGGCTATCTGGATTCAGAATTGGCTGGCTGACAGAAGGCAGAGAGTGATTGTAGATGGAAAGTATTTTGCCTGGAGGTCAGTGTTGAGGGGGGTCCCACAGGGCTCTGTTCTTGGGCCTCTGCTCTTGGCAGTTTTTATAAATGACTTGGATGAGGAGGTTGAAGGGTGGGTTAGTAAATTTGCCGATGACACAAAGGTTGGAGGGGTCGTCGATAGTACCGAGGGCTACTGCAGGCTGCAGCGCAACATAGACAGGATGCAGAGCTGGGCTGAGAAATGGCAGATGGAGTTCAACCTGGATAAATGCGAAGTGCTGCATTTTGGAAGGTCGAACTCGAATGCTGAACATAGGATTAAAGACAGGATTCTTGGCAGTGTGGAGGAACAGAGGGATCTGGGTGTGCAAGTACATAGATCCCTCAAAGTTGCAACCCAAGTGGATAGCATTGTTAAGAAAGCATATAGTATTTTGGCATTCATTAACAGGGGGATTGAGTTTAAGAGCCACGAGGTTTTGCTGCAGCTCTACAAGTCCCTGGTGAGACCACACTTGGAATATTGTGTCCAGTTCTTGTCGCCCTATTATAGGAAAGATGTGGATGATTTGGAGAGGGTGCAAGGAAGGTTTACCAGGATGCTGCTTGTCTTACAAAGAGAGGTTGACTAAGCTTGGACTTTTCTTTCTGGAGAGAAGGAGGAAGAGAGGTGACCTGATTGAGGTATGCAAGGTAATGAGAGGCATGGATAGAGTCAATAGCCAGAGTCCTTTCCCCAGGGCAGGATTGACTGGCAAGAGGGACCATAGTTTTAAGATGTCAGGAGGAAGATATAAAGAGTGTCAGAGGAAGGTTCTTTATGCAGAGAGTTGTGAATGCATGGAATGCGTTGCCAGCGGTGGTGTGGAAGCAGAGTCAATAGGGACACTTAAGCGACTGCTGGACATGCACATGGACAGCAGTGAATTCAGGAGTGCATAGGTTAGGCTATTTTATTTTAGATTAGGAATAATCCATGGCACAACATCTTGGGCTTGTACCTTTCCATGTTCCATGTTCATTTTGGAACAGCAACATCCATTGAACAGTGATACAATGATTAGCCAGATTTGCTGTCTTAGTCATGTTGCTCATTATTTCCTTAATATAACATTCATTTAAAGCAACCAGGTACTGTTCAAATTGACAAGCTAATGTCAAACAGATGAACACCCAAGTCATATAGTTTCCTCAATGGCAAACTGAAAAGAATCATGTCTCTCTCTCTCTCTCTCTCTCTCTCTCTTTCTCTCATTTTGCATGTTCTCTGTATATCATGGCTCTATTGGCCTTTTTGCATCTTGTTCATCTCTTGCAGCAGACTACACAATGGGCATGTAGCCTAAACAAATATAGATGACGTGATGATGAGACTTCTTATTCTGATTCAGGACCAGGCTCCACAATGTTGCAACAGCCCTGGAATCCACACTGGCGTTGCTACATTCCCAAATGAAGGTGCCTACTCTATGTGATGACCTAGTGTGATCAAACTGTCACTTCTGTTCCCCAATGCTCGCAGGTTGAATCGGACAGTTTGTAACCTTGTTGCTGAGCCCAGCCTCAGGCTGCATATCAGCCTCAGCTCCTTTCCAGGATCATCTCCCACCATCAGTCCATTGGCTGGGGAAACCTGACTCAGGTCTTTGACACCTCTAACCACAACCTTCTCAGATGGAAAAGAAACCCTACCAAAGCAGTGACATTTGGAACTGAATGCACTTTGTTGTACAGGAGCTCCATTTTGGAAAGGACGATGGATGAAGACTCGCCATCTGAGGTAGTTTGGGCTGAGGTTAGGAATAGGAAAGGAGAGGTCACCCTGTTAGGTTATACAGGGCTCCTAATAGTCCTAGAGACGTAGAAGAAAGGATTGCGAGGATGATTCAGGAGAAGAGTGAAAGTAATAGGGAGGTTGTTATGGGGTCTTTAACTTTCCAGATATTGACTGGGAAAGCTATAGCTCGAGTTCATTAGATGGGTCGGTGTTTGTCCAATGTGTGCAGGAGAGTTTCCTGACACAATATGTAGACAGGCCAACAAGAGGTGAGGCCATACTGGATTTGGTTCTGGGTAATGAACCAGGCCAGGTGTTAGAATTAGAGGTAGGTGAGCACTTTGGGGACAGTGACCACATTTTGGTGACTTTTACTGTAGTGATGGAGAGGGATAAGTGTGCACTGCAGGGCAAGAGTTATAGCTGGGGGCAGGGAAATTATGATGCGGTGAGGCACGACTTAGGATGTGTGGCTTAGAAAAATAGGCTTCAAGGGAAGGGTGCAATTGATATGTGGAGTTTGTTCAAGGAGCAACTATTGAGTGTCCTTGATAAGTATGTACCTGTCAGGCAGGGAGGAAAAGGAAGAGGTGTTGGAAATTCTGGAAAGGGTGAAAATAGATAAGTCCCCTGGGCCTGATGGCATTTATCCTAGGATTCTCTGGGAAGCAAGGGAGGAGATTGCAGAACCATTGGCCTTGATTTTTATGTCCTCGTTGTCTACAGGAATAGTGCCAGAAGACTGGAGGATAGCAAATGTGGTTCCCTTGTTCAAGAAGGGGAGTAGGGATAACCCTAGTAACTATAGGCCGGTGAGTCTCACTTCTGTTGTGGGCAAAGTCTTAGAGAGAATTGTAAGGGATAGGATTTATGAACATCTGGATAGGAATAATGTGATCAAGGATAGTCAGCATGGTTTTGTGAAGGGCAGGTCGTGCCTCACAAACCTTATTGAATTCTTTGAGAAGGTGACTAAGGAGGTGGACGAGGGTAAAGCGGTAGATGTGGTGTATATGGATTTTAGTAGGGCATTTGATAAGGTTCCCCATGGTAGGCTACTGTCAAAAATACAGAGATATGGCATTGAGGGTGAGTTGGAGGTTTGGATTAGGAATTGGCTATCTGGAAGAAGACAGAGGGTAGTAGTTGATGGTAAAGGTTCATCTTGGAGTGCAGTTACTAGTGGTGTTCCGCAAGGATCTGTTTTGGGACCATTGCTGTTTGTCATTTTTATAAATGACCTGGAGGAGAGGCTAGAAGGTTGGGTGAGCAAGTTTGCGGATGATACGAAAGTCGGTGGAGTTGTTGACAGTGAGGAAGGATGTGTCAGGTTACAGCGGGATATAGATAAGTTGCAGAGCTGGGCAGAAAGGTGGCAAATGGAATTCAATGTAGGTAAGTGTGAGGTGATTCACTTTGGTAAGAGTAACAAAAAGACGGGGTACTGGGCTAATGGTCGGATACTTGGTAGTGTGGATGAGCAGAGGGATCTTGGTGTCCATGTACACAGATCTCTGAAAGTTGCCACCCAGGTAAATAGTGCGGTGAAGAAGGCATATGGCGTACTGGCTTTTATTGGTAGAGGAATTGAGTTCCGGAGCCCTGAGGTCATGTTGCAGTTGTATAAGACTCTGGTGCGGCCGCATCTGGAGTATTGTGTGCAGTTTTGGTCACCATACTATAGGAAGGATGTGGAGGCACTGGAACGGGTGCAGAGGAGGTTTACCAGGATGTTGCCCCTGGTATGGTAGGAAGATCGTATGAGGAAAGGCTGAGGCACTTGGGGCTGTTTTCATTGGAGAAAAGAAGGTTTAGGGGTGACTTGATAGAGGTGTACAAGATAATTAGGGGTTTAGATAGGGTTGATCATGAGAACCTTTTTCCATGTATGGAGTCAGCTATTACGAGGGGGCATAGCTTTAAATTAAGGGGTGGTAGGTATAGGACAGATGTGAGGGGTAGATTCTTTACTCAGCGACTCGTGAGTTCATGGAATGCCCTGCCAGTAGCAGTGGTGGACTCTCCCTCTTTATGGGCATTTAAACGGGCATTGGATAGGCATATGGAGGATAGTGGGCTGGTGTAGGTTAGGTGGGCTTGGATCGGCGCGACATCGAGGGCCAAAGGGTCTGTACTGCGCTGTATTTTTTCTATGTTTCTATGTTTCTATGTTTCTATGCTCTAACACGGTACTTCTGTTCCCATGCAATCCCGTGTTATAAGAAAATCACTTAATAACAGCACAATGGAGCTGGAATCTCATTATAACCAAAGTTTGTGCTTTAGAAACAGTGTCCCAAATTCATTAATTGCTTTACAATGAATACGCATTAACGAAACGCAGGTTATAGCAGAACGGCCTGTGTACAGGATGAATTAGACCTGTGTAGATCATCTGCAAGTTTTTCTGATTTTTCCTTTTGGATTTTTAATCCTTTCCTTCCCATTTTAACCTTTGTTAACATAAGCCATCCAAAGCTCTGTTGCCATTGCCCCATCCTGCATCAACCCTTGCTTGCTCTCACCATAGGCCCACAGTCACCTCTGAAACAACCAGAATCTCATTCTCATCTCAAATCCCACCAGAGCTTCACTTCTGTTCACCTCAACAATCTCCTGCAGCTCGAAATCCTTCTTCACAAATTATCAAATCCTCGAACAGCTCAATCTTTTAGCAAACTGCGAGTTGTGGTGGAGTGCTTCCTGTCATGAGTTTTCCCACCTACTATGTTTCTCACCGTTTCCTCAGCAGTGTCTGATTTCTGCCCCATCATGTTCCCAGGATAATTCACCACTCAGAGGATATCCCAGTATGCACCCTCACCCCTGGTACCAGTGCAGTGTTTAAAAGGCTGCTGTGCAACCCTCCATCAGTCCAAAGCTGCACTGCATCTTTCCTGACTTTTGGCCTCGGGATGACAGACAGGGGGATATCAATGACCCACTTTGTGAGCAGGGAACTAGAGATTGTCAGGACAGAGGTGACAAGAGTTGAGAGTTCCTCTCATCCCTGGGACCAACAATGGAAGCCATGACACCCGACCATGTCCATCCTACTCCCAGGTTACCAGCTGGATTAGTTACCTGCTGGGTTAGCTGCTGGGTTAGGTAGTTACCAGCTGGGTTGGTTATCAGCTGGGTTAGTAAGCAGCTGGATTACTTACCAGATGGATTAGTTAGTTACCAGCTGGGTTAGTTACCAGCTGGGTTAGTTAGTAATCTCAGTCATCTAGAAGAATACCCAGCAGTGCCAGAAGAAGGTCCTTCTCCATTGTACTACAGGAGGTGCCACCATCTTCTCACTGAGACCTCACAAGCACTCTCTCCCTGGTACTCTCACACTGATCACCAAGGTCTGTATTCCATCCTTCTCCCTATTACCTGCAACTTCTTCTCTCACTCACTCTCACCCACTCCAACCCCAACACCACTAACCCTGTATGCCCTCTGCGTTGCCAAGTCACTTACTGGGACATCTTTCCAACTGCCCCAACAGGAACAGCTGGGCCACCCACTTTTATCTCCCATACCACCCTCCTCTCTCTCATTCCAGGAGGAAAGCAGAATGTCACAGGGCAGAAAGAGTCAAATCAGGTGGCATTCTGCTCATTAGTCAGCTCCATACCCCAAATCAGCAAAAGACCATGTCTCTCACAGCCCAGTACAGGCCGTGGAATGATGGCAGGCCCTGACCTACTGTGACAGGATCTCCCAAGTGAAGATTATCCCCCTTGACCTGACTGAGACCCACATTCAGTTCTGGGAAGCTTCCTGGCTATGCGTCCATGTTAATGGCACAGCAAGACTCTGGTTATATGAGCCTTGGTATCTCTGACTGAGGGACATTGCACAGAAAGGCAAAACAAAGCAGGAATGTTGGGAACCTCCAGATATGCTCAGAGTGAGTGAGTGCGATAACATTGAACAAAGAGCCCAGAGGTGCAGCCTGGTGCACTCAGTGCCATTGCCACAGCATTATAATGAGGGTTACTCGAGGGACAACATTAAAGGGCAGAAGTAAATGAATCAGAGATGTCTCATGGGCATTCATAGCGAGTGCCACATGTTGGACGCCATTATCCATGGGTTGGGAATGCGTGTGAATGATGCCCATGGAACATGCTCTGGGATATGTCCAACGTTGAGGTCTTTTGGAACAAATGGCGAGTTGAAACCACCAAGACCCTGCCTTGGTTTCTACGGTGAGTTTTCCCAATTGCTAAATTAATGGTGAGTTTGGTAAGATTGCATGCAGAGTGAATTGGGCTTTTAATAACGTGTTTAACAAACATTGATGAATGTCATTGCTCCCCAGTGAGAATCTCATCCCATCGCTGGAGAACAGGGTGCTGGTGAGATCATCTCAGCATCGAGATGGGGCTTGTCTTACCTCGAGTCTACCATAGCTAGAGCCCACATCACTCAGATTCCACCCTATATTTCTATTTTCTATTTATCATATGCAAGTTTCCCTTCAAGTCACACAGTTTCCCTTCAAGTCACACAGATAATATATATATTATCCCTTCTATGGATCATAACCATAGAACTTCCTCCTTTTCAGCCTTCACTATGGATTCATTGACACTGACAGTGATTCAAGATGGCAGCTCATCACCACCTTCTCAAGGGCAAGGCAAGATGAAAAATAGATGATTGATTTGCCAGTGATGCTTATATCCCAAGAATGAATAAAAGGTGCATATTGGATGGGAATCAAATCTTACATTGCAGTCTGAGAGATTGGACTTAGAGATATGTTTAATCAACCCGTGCAGTTATAACACATGGCTGAGATGGGTGGGTTTATGTACCCAGACCTTCTAACTAGATGGTTGCTCCAATCACAGTGCTACAATAGCCCTAAGCTGGTGATTGGCATGTTAGTGAGTGAATAAGTGAGTGAGTCTAACTCTGGACAGAAAGAAACAAGCAAAACCTGACAGCACACATTGACGTCTGGGAAAATGCAGAACAGTGTACCCAGAAAAATCTCATTGCCAGCAATGTTATGATCAGACCCCTCTTTCACAGATTTGTTGAAATGCTTCAAGCAATTATTGTGTGATTACCCTCACAATAAAGACCAACTGGACACTGTATCAGCAGAGCTCTTACATTCTTGGTAATAACTTGGTTGATACTTTACAACTGACAGTTCCATTAGGTATGGGTCTGGCATTGGTGATGGAAGGATTATGGACACTCTTTAAGCTACATCTTTTAAAAAATAAATTCTTAAAATACTCAAAATGGCGGCAGATCATGGCAACCGTGGAAGCTTTTCACTATATTTTACTGTATTTTTCACTGTAAAATACATACAACAATAAAAACATTCATTCAGTCGTTTCAAACATGTAATACCAATCCCTAGGTAAGTGAGATATCTGGTCATCTAAATTAACTTGCAGTTTCCTTTACAGGAGATGGAGAGTTTGCATGAAATCAGGTAACTATTTGAACAGTCATGTGATTCGATGCTAACCCAAGTGGTTCTCTGAATTAACCTCTTAATGTCAATTTATTTTAGATTTAGCCAGAGTCTGAAAAAAAGGCAGCAGAACTCAGAGCTCCACGATGACTAAAGATATTGGTTTTAATGTCACTGCAATAATAATGGCAAATTATACGCATTGTTACTGATGTTGAGGCTGGTGGCTGACAGTGAGGGGATTGGTATTCTGTAAGGGGGCCCTTTCAGAGTCACTTAATATTCTCTTGGATTTCATTCTGCTGCAGGATCATTTGTTTCCCCAGGACACGTGGGCACTGACAGAGTGTGCACAGTGAGCACTGAGTCATAGCCCGCTGTCCATCTCAGTGCCCCATATGTGGCAACTTTCCTGAACAGTAGGCACACTTTGAATCAAGGGATGGGAAACATGGGATGTCACGGAAAGCTTCGTTATAATAAACCCCATCTGTCAAATGGCAGGGCTTGGACTATCAAGGGAAGAGCGGCTCTTGCTAAACTTGACCCTGCACTAACTCCCACAGCCAGGGCCTCAATAGAGGTCCCTTCTCTCACTTGCGGAGAATTATAAACAAACCTGCACATTGCCAGGGAGTGTCCCCTCTACAGGACAATTAACACATTCATCACATTAAACTCAGCAAATGAGGACATTATCACTTGACTTTGGGGACTGATGTTTATTAAATTAAAATTTAATATGGCACAGAATCAATAAACTATGAATCTAGACTTGTCAAAAGTTGCTGGATGATTCGTATTGTTCAGACATTGGGTTCATGAAAGCTCTTCATCTTGTCATGAGCCTCAATAAGTGAATGAACGAATGAATTATTGTCACATATATCTTGAAGATACAGGGAAAAGTATTTTGTCACCACAATCTGGCACCATTTTGAATTACAAGAAGGACAAAAGGAAATTACTCAAATACAAGGTCAACTTCTGCTCAAATTGGCTCCAGGGCTTCTGCAAGGTGTTCCAACCCTCAAGGGGGCCCACTCTGGAATCAGCCATGATAATGCCGAAGTCCCAGGAGACCCTGGCTCTGCTGCTGCCACCACTGCCTCGCCAAGGGCCCAGGCTCCAGGCCTACCACCACCAGGAATTCTCACTCTGGGCATCATCACAAAAGGTTTACAAGAATGTTGCTGGTGTTGGAGGGTTTGAGATATAGGGAGAGGCTGAATAGGCTGGGACTATTATCCCAGGAGCATTGGAGGCTGAGAGGTGAATGTATAGATGTTTATAAAAATCGCGATGGGCATGGATAGGGCGAATGGCTAAGGTCTTTTTCACAACATAACGGAGTCCAAAACTAGAGGGTATAGGTTTAAGGTGAGTGGGAAAAGATATATAAGGAACCTAAGGGCCAACTTTTTCATGCAGAGGGTGCTGCATGTATGGAATGACCTGCAAGAAGAAGTGGTTGAGGCTGGTATGATTACTTTATTTAAAAGGCATTTGGATGGGTATATGAATAGGAAGGGTTTAGAGGGATATGGGCCGGGTGCTGGCAGGTGGGACTAGATTGGGTTGGGATATCTGGTCGGCATGGACAGGTTGGACCGAAGGGTCTGTTTCCGTGCTGTACATCTCTATGACTCTATCACCACCATGAATCCAGACTCCAGGCACTGCCATCAGGAATCGAGGTTCCAGGCATTGCCACTGTATGTCCAGGCTCTGGGCCTACTGCCCTACTCCTGGGCCAACAGGAGTCCCAGTTCCTAGCACCACCATTGGGAATTCTGAACCACATCACCAGCACTGCCGACACCACTCCAGCCTTGGAGATGAAGAAGAAAAGAGAGGAAGAAGACAGGAAGCACATCGGGAAAGCAATGCCATTGGTCTGGGGTAGACAGGCTCAGCTGAGTCTGAACTCCACATCCCATGGTGGCGCCATCTTGATTTAAAGTTGAAGTTGTTACATTTGCACTTTGATTCCCCATTAAAACTCCCCTCAGAAATTTAGGGTAAAAAATGAACACCGTCTCATAAAGACATTTATGTCCCTGCATACTCATTCTGTCTGAAACAGAAAGGAAGCAAAAAACTCTGTGAAGTTTAATTACTGCAGACAGAAAATTGTTAGATATTATTAAATGTTAAAATTTAAAATGTCCTTGCTTTTTATTTCTCTTTTAATTCTCTCTCACTTAAATCAATTTTTTTTCCTTTATTTTTCTTCCTCCACCAGATCTAATTCTGATTTGTCTGATCTACTCCTCCATTAGTCCTCTGTCTAAATCTAAACGCCCTAAACCACTCGGTTATAGGGATAACCAAAGGTGAGACTGAGGTTGACCCTATCATTCCACAAGACCCAGATGTCCTGCCATCAGCTCATACTCCCAGCAGGTTCTGCCACATTGTGCCATCCCCAGCTGGAGCGCGTGCCATGATCGAGTGGCAGAGCAGACTCGATGGGCAGAATGGTCTAATTGTGCTCCTATATCCTACGGTCTTATGGGAGAGAAGATGCTGAATCAGGGTGTGCCAGTTCCATCTGGTTCCCTGGGGTAATAATGATACTCAATAGTTGATGTTTCACTAACGGAGTGTTAAATGACAGTCAGTGGAAGGGTGTGGCCAATTAGACATGAAAAGTAATATATTTTTAGACTCATAGAGACATAGAGATGTATAGCAAGGAAACAGATCTTTCATAAGCTAATTAAATGTTTGGCTGCACTCAAAATAGAAGAGACACTTGGCCCAGACTGGCTTCCTCATCAGCAAATATCTACAGAAGGCAGCCTCACAATGTCGATGGGTGGCTGAGGTGGCAGGAGATGGTGGGGAACCTGAAGAAGAGTTGAGTAGTTGTGACTTTTCTCAATCATTTTCCTCAATGCCATTTTCCCCACACCAAACCTTTCTTTAATGAATATTCGGAAACCTTCCAATCTCTTTCCTTGATCATACTCACATCCCTTGGTGTAGAGAATTCCAAGTCTTCACAATGCTCTGGGTAAAGGAATTCCTTCTTCGCTCAGTCCTCAATGATTTGCTCCTTATTCGGAGGCTGGTTCTGGAAAACCGCCTCCAGCCAAGCCAGGGAAAGGCCCTTCAGGCATCCGCCCCACTGAGACTTTACGAATTTTGTAATTTCCAGTTGGGAATCTCTACAGTATGGAAGCAGGCCATTTAGCCCATTGGGTCCACGATGACCCTCTGAAGAGCATCCTACTCAGACCCACCCCAATCCTGCAGCCCTGCTTTTCCCAGGGCCAATCCACCTAACTGCACATCTTTTGACTGTGGGAGGAAAGCAACCAGAGAAACCTACGCAGACAGGGGGAAACACTACACCGACAGTCGTCTGAGGTTAGAATCAATCCGGGTCCCTGGTGCTGTGAGGGAGCAGAGCTAATCACTGAGACAACGTTCTGCCCCTCGTCACCTCTCACTCTGTTAAAGTCCAGAGAACGTAGGCCTGGCCTTTTTAATATTTCGATCAGTCCCAGGAGTTAGTCTAGTGTACCTCCTTTTGTCACAGTATCCCTCCTTAGGAAAGGGGATAAGAGCTGTCCTCGAGGCACTAGGTGCAGTCTCACAAATGCTTTGTACAATTGAAGCAATTAAATAATGGTCAATGTTATCTGTTTGGTGTTAAAGGGACAGTGAAGGGGGTGGAAGCTTGGTATCTGTTTGGTGTTAAAGGGACAGTGAAGGGGGTGGAAGCTTGGTATCTGTTTGGTGTTAAAGGGACAGTGAAGGGGGTGGAAGCTTGGTATCCGTTTGGTATAAAAGGGACAGAGAAGGGGGTGGAAGCTTGGTATCCGTTTGGTGTTAAAGGGACAGTGAAGGGGGTGGAAGCTTGGTATCCGTTTGGTGTTAAAGGGACAGTGAAGGGGGTGGAAGCTTGGTATCCGTTTGGTGTTAAAGGGACAGTGAAGGGGGTGGAAGCTTGGTATCCGTTTGGTGTTAAAGGGACAGTGAAGGGGGTGGAAGCTTGGTATCCGTTTGGTGTTAAAGGGACAGTGAAGGGGGTGGAAGCTTGGTATCCGTTTGGTGTTAAAGGGACAGTGAAGGGGGTGGAAGCTTGGTATCTGTTTGGTGTTAAAGGGACAGTGAAGGGGGTGGAAGCTTGGTATCTGTTTGGTGTTAAAGGGACAGTGAAGGGGGTGGAAGCTTGGTATCTGTTTGGTGTTAAAGGGACAGTGAAGGGGGTGGAAGCTTGGTATCTGTTTGGTGTTAAAGGGACAGTGAAGGGGGTGGAAGCTTGGTATCTGTTTGGTGTTAAAGGGACAGTGAAGGGGGTGGAAGCTTGGTATCTGTTTGGTGTTAAAGGGACAGTGAAGGGGGTGGAAGCTTGGTATCTGTTTGGTGTTAAAGGGACAGAGAAGGGGGTGGAAGCTTGGTATCTGTTTGGTGTTAAAGGGACAGTGAAGGGGGTGGAAGCTTGGTATCTGTTTGGTGTTAAAGGGACAGTGAAGGGGGTGGAAGCTTGGTATCTGTTTGGTGTTAAAGGGACAGTGAAGGGGGTGGAAGCTTGGTATCTGTTTGGTGTTAAAGGGACAGTGAAGGGGGTGGAAGCTTGGTATCTGTTTGGTGTTAAAGGGACAGTGAAGGGGGTGGAAGCTTGGTATCTGTTTGGTGTTAAAGGGACAGTGAAGGGGGTGGAAGCTTGGTATATGTTTGGTGTTAAAGGGACAGTGAAGGGGGTGGAAGCTTGGTATCTGTTTGGTGTTAAAGGGACAGTGAAGGGGGTGGAAGCTTGGTATCTGTTTGGTATAAAAGGGACAGAGAAGGGGGTGGAGGCTTGGTATCTGTTTGGTGTTAAAGGGACAGTGAAGGGGGTGGAAGCTTGGTATCCGTTTGGTATAAAAGGGACAGAGAAGGGGGTGGAAGCTTGGTATCTGTTTGGTGTTAAAGGGACAGAGAAGGGGGTGGAAGCTTGGTATCTGTTTGGTGTTAAAGGGACAGTGAAGGGGGTGGAAGCTTGGTATCCGTTTGGTGTTAAAGGGACAGTGAAGGGGGTGGAAGCTTGGTATCCGTTTGGTGTTAAAGGGACAGTGAAGGGGGTGGAAGCTTGGTATCCGTTTGGTGTTAAAGGGACAGTGAAGGGGGTGGAAGCTTGGTATCCGTTTGGTGTTAAAGGGACAGTGAAGGGGGTGGAAGCTTGGTATCCGTTTGGTGTTAAAGGGACAGTGAAGGGGGTGGAAGCTTGGTATCTGTTTGGTGTTAAAGGGACAGTGAAGGGGGTGGAAGCTTGGTATCTGTTTGGTGTTAAAGGGACAGAGAAGGGGGTGGAAGCTTGGTATCTGTTTGGTGTTAAAGGGACAGTGAAGGGGGTGGAAGCTTGGTATCTGTTTGGTGTTAAAGGGACAGTGAAGGGGGTGGAAGCTTGGTATCTGTTTGGTGTTAAAGGGACAGTGAAGGGGGTGGAAGCTTGGTATTCGTTTGGTGTTAAAGGGACAGTGAAGGGGGTGGAAGCTTGGTATCTGTTTGGTGTTAAAGGGACAGTGAAGGGGGTGGAAGCTTGGTATCTGTTTGGTGTTAAAGGGACAGTGAAGGGGGTGGAAGCTTGGTATCTGTTTGGTGTTAAAGGGACAGTGAAGGGGGTGGAAGCTTGGTATCTGTTTGGTGTTAAAGGGACAGTGAAGGGGGTGGAAGCTTGGTATCTGTTTGGTGTTAAAGGGACAGTGAAGGGGGTGGAAGCTTGGTATCTGTTTGGTGTTAAAGGGACAGTGAAGGGGGTGGAAGCTTGGTATCTGTTTGGTGTTAAAGGGACAGTGAAGGGGGTGGAAGCTTGGTATCTGTTTGGTGTTAAAGGGACAGTGAAGGGGGTGGAAGCTTGGTATCTGTTTGGTGTTAAAGGGACAGTGAAGGGGGTGGAAGTTTGGTATCTGTTTGGCGTTAAAGGGACAGTGAAGGGGGTGGAAGCTTGGTATCTGTTTGGTGTTAAAGGGACAGTGAAGGGGGTGGAAGCTTGGTATCTGTTTGGTGTTAAAGGGACAGTGAAGGGGGTGGAAGCTTGGTATCTGTTTGGTGTTAAAGGGACAGTGAAGGGGGTGGAAGCTTGGTATCTGTTTGGTGTTAAAGGGACAGTGAAGGGGGTGGAAGCTTGGTATCTGTTTGGTGTTAAAGGGACAGTGAAGGGGGTGGAAGCTTGGTATCTGTTTGGTGTTAAAGGGACAGAGAAGGGGGTGGAAGCTTGGTATCTGTTTGGTGTTAAAGGGACAGTGAAGGGGGTGGAAGCTTGGTATCTGTTTGGTGTTAAAGGGACAGAGAAGGGGGTGGAAGCTTGGTATCTGTTTGGTGTTAAAGGGACAGAGAAGGGGGTGGAAGCTTGGTATCTGTTTGGTGTTAAAGGGACAGAGAAGGGGTGGAAGCTTGGTATCTGTTTGGTGCTAAAGGGACAGTGAAGGGGGTGGAAGCTTGCGATTCTACAGTGTTTCACAGGAATGAAAAAAATGGTCAGAGTTGGTGTTTGGTGACCAGACAGGATTCCAAGCAAAGCTTAGAGGTAAGCTTTTATATAAAACCTGTAAGTTCCCCTCCAATAAAAAGGTTTCACAAGTGAGGAAAGAAAGAAGCATCTGCTTTTAGAGGGGCCCTACATGAACTCTACCCAAATGAAATCCTTTAGGAGTGTAGCCACTGCTGTCACGTAGGAAATGGAGCAGCCAATTCCCACACAGCAAGCTCCAACAGACAGTAACAAGGTAACCAGATCATCTGTTTCGTGACCTCGGCTGAGAAATAAATATTGGCCTGAGAACTGGGGGAAACGGGTTGAAATGAGTGAAAGGAAACAAATGCTGGGAGGCATTTTATGAGCCAAAACAAGAGGGAATCCTGGGACTTTATGAATCAGATTTATTGGATTGTATACCAGTGCTGGTTAGTACAGTACAGTGCTGGTTAGTACAGTACAGTGCTGGTTAGTACAGTACAGTGCTGGTTGGTGTTAAAAGGATTCCAAAGAGATCAATATGAATAATTATTTTATGAGGGCAAGTTATGAAAAATGGAAAAGGCAAGGTCAATAAGGTGATTGGATGGACATTTTTAGTATTTTAAAGGGGCTCCTAACGTCAATGATGACAAGCTCTGTCTCCGTGCCATTGGATGCAATAACATTATTGGAACTCACTAAGCCCCCTCAGACAGCAACTTCCAAACTCATGACCACTTCCATCTAGAAGGACAAGGACAGCAGGTACATGGGAACACCACTCCCAGCAACTTCCTCTCCAAGCCACACACCATCCCGCCTTGGAAATATATGGCCATTCCTCCGGTTACTGGGTCAAAATCCTGGAATTCCAAGAATAGCAGTTTGCCGCCACCTTCTCAAGAGCAATAATGGATGGGTAATAAATGCTGGTATGACCAATGATGCCCACAGTCCATGACTGATTCCAACAGGATTTGAACGGGTTGGTTAGATGGCTCGATCAGAATTCAATCTGGACAAGGGTGAGGTCATGCATTTGGATAGGACAAACAAGGCTTGGAGTACATGATGAATATTAGGACCCTGGGAAACTCTGAGGATCAGAGGGACCTTGCTGTACATGTCCACTGATCCCTTAAGAGAATGGAACAAGTAGATAAAATGTTAAGAAAACATATGGGATAATTGCTTTCATGAGCCAAAGCATAGAGTTGAAGAGCAGGGAGGCTGTGCTGGAACATAACATTGGTTAGACCACAGCTGGAGTATTGTGTGTGTGTGTGTCTGGAACCCACATGATAGGAGGGATGTGATTGCACTAGAGAGAGTGTAAAGGAGATGTACCAGGATGTTACCCCCCGGCTGGAGAGTTTCAGTTGTGAAGAGAGTTTGGAGATACTGGGGTTGGCTTCCTGAGAACAGAGGAGACTGGGGGCTGGGGTGGGGGGGGGGGAAGCGTGATTGTGTTGGATTAAAAATATGAGGGACAAAGACAGGGTCAAGTGGAAGGAGATCTTCCTCTTGATGGAGAGATTAATGACCGAGGGCACAGATTAAAGGTAAGGGGCAGGAGGTTTTTAGATTACTTACAGTATGGAAACAGGCCCTTCAGCCCAACAAGTCCACACCGGCCCGCCGAAGCGCAACCCACCCATACCCCTACATTTACCCCTTACCTAACACTACGGGCAATTTAGCATGGCCAATTCACCTTACCTTCACATCTTTTGGACTGTGGGAGGAAACCCGAGCACCCGGAGGAAACCCACGCAGACACGGGGAGAATGTGCAAACTCCACACAGTCAGTCGCCTGAGGCGTGAATTGAACCCGGGTCTTTGGCGCTGTGAGGCAGCAGTGCTAACCACTGTGCCACCGTGCTGCCCACGAGGTTTAGAGAAGATGTAGGGAAAGAAAATTCAGCCAAGGATGGTGGGAATCTGGAACTCACTGGCAGTGTGTGTAGTAGAAGCAGAAACCCTCATAACATTTTAAGAAATGTTTAGGTGTACACTTGTGGTGCCAAGGTATGCAAGGCCAAGTGCCAAGAGATGGGATTAGACTGGCATAGACTCAATGGGCCAAAGGGCCTTTTGTTGCTGTAGACCTCTATGTCTCACTGACTCTATGAATGAATGAAAAAAGAATAGAACTAGAGCATAGAGTCTGTGTGCTTAAAGTGGGAGCAATAGTTGAATAAATGATAAGTCTATGGAACCTGTTATCTGGAAAAATAATGGGATTAACTTCATTCAAATGATAACTTGATAGATTTCGTTATTAGAAAATGATATTTTCACATAGGCTACATGAATAATTCGAGATACAACAAATGGTGAGTGTCGAATGTTTGAGAGAGGTTCCATTGTACCTTTGGCTGTCCATTCGGGATTTTCCTCAGCACATGCCTAGGTCTGTTGTAATTTCAATAGGACTCCACTTTTGAGTTGAAGCAACAATCTGGACTCGAAATTAGGCTTCCATTTCTCTTTCCACAGATGCTGCCAGACCTGCTGAGTTTCTCCAGAACTTCCTATATCCTTTGCAGATTTTAATTTGAAGTTTATGCTGAACTGGAAACAAAATCGTTTATCTACCTTCTCAAATCCTTGAAATCACCTTAAATATTTCAATTAGATCATGCTTCTTCAATTCTCCGGCCAAAGGCAGGCCATAGCTCATTGAATCAATACAAAGTGTTTTGATTTTATATTATCAGTAATGTTTGTGAATTGGTCTGAGTTCTCTGGTACAGTGCTCCAGTATATTTGTTTTTAAATACTACTTTCTCTCGCTGAATCCTTCTGGGATTATTAGGGGTAGAGCTCAAATGTGGTTCAGCCAAAATACGGATTGAACCCTGGTGGTGTTGCCGGTAATTTGAGTTAATCTAGCCATCTGACTTAACTCCCTTTTAATCATTTATACTCGAGAAAATTTGCAATAAGTCTTCATGATTTATTTTTCTCTTCAGAATTACTTACGACCATCAATCTTTCAGATTGTTGAACACAAAGGACCATCTGGAGCTGGGTGTCCTTTTAGCCAGAGATCATTGTGAAGGTTTACTGGTTTGGGGAGGGTGAAGAATGTGTTGATGCCCAGAGCTATGAACAATGAGAAAGTAAAGTGGGCAGTGTCTTACCTCGATTACTCTGGGGAAGGAGGTGAGCTTCGAATTCCGATGAAGGAGAATGCTGACAAGGGGATAATGAGAATGGCACAATCCAAAAGTTCAAATCTTTCTTGACATTTTGTTTCCTCAAATGAAATATTTGTCGACACCGAATTTCGGACAACTAATTTTACTTTTATCATCGGTACCATAGCTTGAGGCCTGAGAAATACCAAACAGCCAGTGTACCTGGAGCAGAGTGGGACAGCCAGTGTACATGAAGTGGAGTGGGACAGCCAGTGTACATGAAGGGGAGTGGGACAGCCAGTGTACATGAAGAGGAGTGGGACAGCCAGTGTACATGAAGAGGAGTGGGACAGCCAGTGTACATGAAGGGGAGTGGGACAGCCAGTGTACATGAAGAGGAGTGGGACAGCCAGTGTACATGGAGGGGAGTGGGACAGCCAGTGTACATGGAGTGAAGTGGGATAGCCAGTGTACATGGAGTGGAGTGGGTCGGCCAGTGTACATGGAGGAGAGTGGGACAGCCAGTGTACCTGTAGCAGAGTGGGACAGCCAGTGTACATGGAGTGAAGTGGGACAGACAGTGTACATGGAGGGGAGTGGGACAGCCAGTGTACATGGAGTAGAGTGGGAAGCCAGTGTACATGAAGCGGAGTCGGACAGCCAGTGTACATGGAGGGGAGTGGGACAGCCAGTGTACATGGAGTGAAGTGGGACAGCCAGTGTACATGGGGGGGAGTGGGACAGCCAGTGTACATGGAGCAGGTTGGGAGGGACAGTGTACCTGGAGGGGAGTGGGACAGCCAGTGTACATGGAGTGAAGTGGGACAGCCAGTGTACATGGGGGGGAGTGGGACAGCCAGTGTACATAGAGCAGAGTTGGAGAGACAGTGTACCTGGAGGGAAGTGGGACAGCCAGTGTACCTGGAGCAGAGTGGGACAGCCAGTGTACAGGGAGCAGAGTGGGACAGTCAGTGTACTTGGAGGGGAGTGGGACAGCCAGTGTACATGGAGGTGAGTGGGACAGTCAGTGTACTTGGAGCAGATTGGGAAGGGCAGAGTACCTGGAGCAGAGTGGGACAGCCAGTGTACATGGAGGGGAGTGGGACAGCCAGTGTACATGGGGGGGAGTGGGACAGCCAGTGTACATGGAGCAGATTGGGAGGGACAGTGTACCTGGAGCAGAGTGGGACAGCCAGTGTACATGGAGGGGAGTGGGACAGCCAGTGTACCTGGAGCAGAGTGGGACAGCCAGTATACATGGAGTGAAGTTGGACAGCCAGTGTACATGGTGGGGAGTGGGACAGACAGTGTACTTGGCGCAGAGTGGGACAGCCGGTGTACATGGAGGGGAGTTGGACAGCCAGTGTACATGGAGTGAAGTGGGACAGCCAGTGTACATGGGGGTGTGTGCGACAGCCAGTGTACATGGCGCAGAGTGGGACAGCTGGTGTACATGGAGGGGAGTTGGACAGCCAGTGTACATGGAGTGAAGTGGGACAGCCAGTGTACATGGGGGGGAGTGGGACAGCCAGTGTACATAGAGCAGAGTTGGAGAGACAGTGTACCTGGAGGGAAGTGGGACAGCCAGTGTACCTGGAGCAGAGTGGGACAGCCAGTGTACAGGGAGCAGAGTGGGACAGTCAGTGTACTTGGAGGGGAGTGGGACAGCCAGTGTACATGGAGGTGAGTGGGACAGTCAGTGTACTTGGAGCAGATTGGGAGGGGCAGAGTACCTGGAGCAGAGTGGGACAGCCAGTGTACATGGAGGGGAGTGGGACAGCCAGTGTACATGGAGCAGAGTGGGACAGCCAGTGTACATGGAGCAGAGTGAGACAGCCAGTGTATTTGGAGATGAGTTGGAAAGCCAGTGTACTTGGAAAGGAGTGGGACAGCCAGTGTACATGGAGGATAGTGGGACAGCTAGTGTACCTGGAGCTGAGTGGGACAGCCAGTGTACATGGAGTGAAGTGGGACAGCCAGTGTACATGGGGGTGTGTGCGACAGCCAGTGTACATGGCGCAGAGTGGGACAGCTGGTGTACATGGAGGGGAGTTGGACAGCCCGTGTACATGGAGTGGAGTGGGACAGCCAGTGTACATGGGGGAGAGTGGGACAGCCAGTGTACATGGCGCAGAGTGGGACAGCCTGTGTACATGGAGTGAAGTTGGACAGCCAGTGTACATGGTGGGGAGAGGGACAGCCAGTGTACATGGCACAGAGTGGGACAGCCGGTGTACATGGAGGGGAGTTGGACAGCCAGTGTACATGGAGGGGAGTGAGACAGCCAGTGTACATGGAGCAGAGTGGGACAGCCAGTGTACTTGGAGGGGAGTGGGACAGCCAGTGTACATGGAGGTGAGTGGGACAGCCAGTGTACATGGAGTGAAGTTGGACAGCCAGTGTACATGGTGGGGAGTGGGACAGCCAGTGTACATGGAAAGAGTTGGACAGCCAGTGTACATGGAGAGGGGCGGGATAGCCAGTGTACATGGAGTGAAGTGGGACAGCCAGTGTACATGGGGGGGAGTGGGCCAGCCAGTGTACATGGCGCAGAGTGGGACAGCCGGTGTACATGGAGGGGAGTTGGACAGCCAGTGTACATGGAGTGGAGTGGGACAGCCAGTGTACATGGAGTGGAGTGGGACAGCCAGTGTACATGGGGGGGAGTGGGACAGCCAGTGTACATGGCGCAGAGTGGGACAGCCAGTATACATGGAGTGAAGTTGGACAGCCAGTGTACATGGTGGGGAGTGGGACAGCCAGTGTACATGGCGCAGAGTGGGACAGCCGGTGTACATGGAGGGGAGTTGGACAGCCAGTGTACATGGAGGGAAGTGGGACAGCCAGTGTACATGGAGCAGAGTGGGACATCCAGTGTTCATGGAGTGAAGTGGGACAGCCAGTGTACATGGGGGTGTGTGCGACAGCCAGTGTACATGGCGCAGAGTGGGACAGCTGGTGTACATGGAGGGGAGTTGGACAGCCAGTGTACATGGAGTGGAGTGGGACAGCCAGTGTACATGGGGGAGAGTGGGACAGCCAGTGTACATGGCGCAGAGTGGGACAGCCTGTGTACATGGAGTGAAGTTGGACAGCCAGTGTACATGGTGGGGAGTGGGACAGCCAGTGTACATGGCACAGAGTGGGACAGCCGGTGTACATGGAGGGGAGTTGGACAGCCAGTGTACATGGAGGGGAGTGAGACAGCCAGTGTACATGGAGCAGAGTGGGACAGCCAGTGTACTTGGAGGGGAGTGGGACAGCCAGTGTACATGGAGGTGAGTGGGACAGCCAGTGTACTTGGAGAAGAGTGGGACATCCAGTGTTCATGGAGTGATGTGCGACAGCCAGTGTACATGGCGCAGAGTGGGACAGCCAGTGTGCATGGCACAGAGTGGGACAGCCACTGTACTTGGAGTGGAGTGAGACCGCCAGTGTACATGGAGCAGAGTGAGACAGCCAGTGTACGTGGAGGGGAGTGGGACAGCCAGTGTACATGGAGGTGAGTGGGACAGCCAGTGTACTTGGAGAAGAGTGGGACATCCAGTGTTCATGGAGTGAAGTGAGACAGCCAGTGTACATGGGTGTGTGTGCGACAGCCAGTCTACATGGCGCAGAGTGGGACAGCCAGTGTGCATGGCACAGAGTGGGACAGCCACTGTACTTGGAGAGGAGCGGGACAGCCAGTGTACATGGAGTGGAGTGGGACAGCCCGTGTACATGGACCAGAGTGGGACAGCCAGTGTATATAGAGCAGAGTGGAACAGTCAGTGTACATGGGGGGGGGGGAGTGGGTCAGCCAGTGTTCATGGAGTGGAGTGGGACAGCCAGTGTACATGGAGTGAAGTGGGACAGCCAGTGTACATGGGGGGGAGTGGGCAGCCAGTGTACATGGCGCAGAGTGGGACAGCCAGTGTACATGGAGTGAATTGGGACAGCCAGTATACATGGAGTGAAGTGGGACAGGCAGTGTACATGGTGGGGAGAGGGACAGCGAGTGTACATGGAGTGAAGTGGGACAGCCAGTGTACATGGGGGGGAGTGGGACAGCCAGTGTACATGGAGCAGATTGGGACAGCCAGTGTACATGGGGAGGAGTGGCACAGCCAGTGTACATGGAGCAGAGTGGGAATGCCAGTGTACATAGAGCAGAGTTGGAGAGACAGTGTACCTGGAGCAGAGTGGGACAGCTAGTGTACATGGAGCAGATTGGGGCAGCCAGTGTACATGGAGTGGAGTGGGACAGCCAGTGTACATGGGGGGGGAGTGGGACAGCCAGTGTACCTGGAGCAGAGTGGGACAGCCAGTGTACATGGGGAGGAGTGGGACAGCCAGTGTACATGGAGCAGAGTGGGAATGCCAGTGTACATAGAGCAGAGTTGGAGAGACAGTGTACCTGGAGCAGAGTGGGACAGCCAGTGTACTTGGAGGGGAGTGGGACAGCCAGTGTACATGGAGGTGAGTGGGACAGTCAGTGTACTTGGAGGTGAGTCAGACAGCCAGTGTACATGGAGCAGATTGGGAGGGGCAGAGTACCTGGAGCAGAGTGAGACAGCCAGTGTACATGGAGGGGAGTGGGACAGCCAGTGTACATGGAGCAGAGTGGGACAGCCAGAGTATTTGGAGATGAGTTGGAAAGCCAGTGTACTTGGAAAGGAGTGGGACAGCCAGTGTACATGGAGGAGAGTGGGACAGCCAGTGTACCTGGAGCTGAGTGGGACAGCCAGTGTACATGGAGCAGAGTGGGACAGCCAGTGTATATAGAGCAGAGTGGGACCATGAGTGTACATGGAGGAGAGTGGGACAGCCAGTGTACCTGGAGCAGAGTGGGACAGCCAGTGTACATGGAGAGGAGCGGGACATCCAGTGTACATGGAGTGAAGTGGGACAGCCAGTGTACATAGGTGGTTGGGTGTGTGGGACAGCCAGTGTACATGGAGGGGAGTGGGACAGCCAGTGTACATGGAGAAGAGTTGGACAGCCAGTGTACATGGAGAGGAGCGGGATAGCCAGTGTACATGGAGTGAAGTGGGACAGCCAGTGTACATGGGGTGGAGTGGGACAGCCAGTGTACATGGAGTGGAGTGGGACAGCCAGTGTACATGGGGGGGGGAGTGGGACAGCCAGTGTACATGGCGCAGAGTGGGACAGCCAGTGTACATGGCGCAGAGTGGGACAGCCAGTGTACATGGAGGGGAGTTGTACAGCCAGTGTACATGGAGTGGAGTGGGTCGGCCAGTGTACATGGGGGGGGAGTGGGACAGCCAGTGTACATGGCGCAGAGTGGGACAGCCAGTGTACATGGAGCAGAGTGGGACAGCCAGTGTATATAGAGCAGAGTGGGACCGTGAGTGTACATGGAGGAGAGTGGGACAGCCAGTGTACCTGGAGCAGAGTGGGACAGCCAGTGTACATGGAGAGGAGCGGGACATCCAGTGTACATGGAGTGAAGTGGGACAGCCAGTGTACATAGGTGGTGGGGTGTGTGGGACAGCCAGTGTACATGGAGGGGAGTGGGACAGTCAGTGTACATGGAGAAGAGTTGGACAGCCAGTGTACATGGAGAGGAGCGGGATAGCCAGTGTACATGGAGTGAAGTGGGACAGCCAGTGTACATGGGGTGGAGTGGGACAGCCAGTGTACATGGCGCAGAGTGGGACAGCCGGTGTACATGGAGGGGAGTTGTACAGCCAGTGTACATGGAGTGGAGTGGGTCGGCCAGTGTACATGGGGGGGGAGTGGGACAGCCAGTGTACATGGCGCAGAATGGGACAGTCTGTGTACATGGAGTGAAGTTGGACAGCCAGTGTACATGGTGGGGAGCGGGACAGCCAGTGTACATGGCACAGAGTGGGACAGCCGGTGTACATGGAGGGGAGTTGGACAGCCAGTGTACATGGAGGTGAGTGAGACCGCCAGTGTACATGGAGCAGAGTGGGACAGCCAGTGTACTTGGAGGGGAGTGGGACAGCCAGTGTACATGGAGGTGAGTGGGACAGCCAGTGTACTTGGAGAAGAGTGGGACATCCAGTGTTCATGGAGTGAAGTGGGACAGCCTGTGTACATGGAGTGAAGTTGGACAGCCAGTGTACATGGTGGGGAGTGAGACCGCCAGTGTACATGGAGCAGAGTGGGACAGCCAGTGTACTTGGAGGGGAGTGGGACAGCCAGTGTACATGGAGGTGAGTGGGACAGCCAGTGTACTTGGAGAAGAGTGGGACATCCAGTATTCATGGAGTGAAGTGGGACAGCCAGTGTACATGGGTGTGTGTGCGACAACCAGTGTACATGGCGCAGAGTGGGACAGCCAGTGTGCATGGCACAGAGTGGGACAGCCACTGTACTTGGAGAGGAGCAGGACAGCCAGTGTACATGGAGTGGAGTGGGACAGCCCGTGTACATGGAGCAGAGTGGGACAGCCAGTGTATATAGAGCAGCGTGGAACAGTCAGTGTACATGGGGGGGAGTGGGTCAGCCAGTGTTCATGGAGTGGAGTGGGACAGCCAGTGTACATGGAGTGAAGTGGGACAGCCAGTGTACATGGGGGGGAGTGGGACAGCCAGTGTATATGGCGCAGAGTGGGACAGCCAGTGTACATGGAGTGAATTGGGACAGCCAGTGTACATGGAGTGAAGTGGGACAGCCAGTGTACATGATGGGGAGTGGGACAGGCAGTGTACATGGTGGGGAGTGGGACAGCCAGTGTACATGGAGTGAAGTGGGACAGCCAGTGTACATGGGGGGGAGTGGGACAGCCAGTGTATATGGCGCAGAGTGGGACAGCCAGAGTACATGGAGTGAATTGGGACAGCCAGTGTACATGGAGTGAAGTGGGACAGCCAGTGTACATGATGGGGAGTGGGACAGGCAGTGTACATGGAGGAGAGTGGGACAGCCAGTGTACCTGGAGCTGAGTGGGACAGCCAGTGTACATGGAGCAGAGTGGGACAGCCAGTATATATAGAGCAGAGTGGGACCGTGAGTGTACATGGAGGAGAGTGGGACAGCCAGTGTACCTGGAGCAGAGTGGGACAGCCAGTGTACATGGAGAGGAGCGGGACATCCAGTGTACATGGAGTGAAGTGGGACAGACAGTGTACATAGGTGGTGGGGTGTGTGGGACAGCCAGTGTACATGGAGGGGAGTGGGACAGCCAGTGTACATGGAGAAGAGTTGGACAGCCAGTGTACATGGAGAGGAGCGGGATAGCCAGTGTACATGGAGTGAAGTGGGACAGCCAGTGTACATGGGGTGGAGTGGGACAGCCAGTGTACATGGAGTGGAGTGGGACGGCCAGTGTACATGGGGGGGGGAGTGGGACAGCCAGTGTACATGGCGCAGAGTGGGACAGCCAGTGTACATGGCGCAGAGTGGGACAGCCAGTGTACATGGAGGGGAGTTGTACAGCCAGTGTACATGGAGTGGAGTGGGTCGGCCAGTGTACATGGGGGGGGGAGTGGGACAGCCAGTGTACATGGCGCAGAGTGGGACAGCCTGTGTACATGGAGTGAAGTTGGACAGCCAGTGTACATGGAGTGAAGTTGGACAGCCAGTGTACATGGTGGGGAGTGGGACAGCCAGTGTACATGGCGCAGAGTGGGACAGCCGGTGTACATGGAGGGGAGTTGTACAGCCAGTGTACATGGAGTGGAGTGGGTCGGCCAGTGTACATGGGGGGGGAGTGGGACAGCCAGTGTACATGGCGCAGAATGGGACAGCCTGTGTACATGGAGTGAAGTTGGACAGCCAGTGTACATGGTGGGGAGCGGGACAGCCAGTGTACATGGCACAGAGTGGGACAGCCGGTGTACATGGAGGGGAGTTGGACAGCCAGTGTACATGGAGGTGAGTGAGACCGCCAGTGTACATGGAGCAGAGTGGGACAGCCAGTGTACTTGGAGGGGAGTGGGACAGCCAGTGTACATGGAGGTGAGTGGGACAACCAGTGTACTTGGAGAAGAGTGGGACATCCAGTGTTCATGGAGTGAAGTGGGACAGCCAGTGTACATGGCACAGAGTGGGACAGCCTGTGTACATGGAGTGAAGTTGGACAGCCAGTGTACATGGTGGGGAGTGAGACCGCCAGTGTACATGGAGCAGAGTGGGACAGCCAGTGTACTTGGAGGGGAGTGGGACAGCCAGTGTACATGGAGGTGAGTTGGACAGCCAGTGTACTTGGAGAAGAGTGGGACATCCAGTATTCATGGAGTGAAGTGGGACAGCCAGTGTACATGGGTGTGTGTGCGACAACCAGTGTACATGGCGCAGAGTGGGACAGCCAGTGTGCATGGCACAGAGTGGGACAGCCACTGTACTTGGAGAGGAGCAGGACAGCCAGTGTACATGGAGTGGAGTGGGACAGCCCGTGTACATGGAGCAGAGTGGGACAGCCAGTGTATATAGAGCAGCGTGGAACAGTCAGTGTACATGGGGGGGAGTGGGTCAGCCAGTGTTCATGGAGTGGAGTGGGACAGCCAGTGTACATGGAGTGAAGTGGGACAGCCAGTGTACATGGGGGGGAGTGGGACAGCCAGTGTATATGGCGCAGAGTGGGACAGCCAGTGTACATGGAGTGAATTGGGACAGCCAGTGTACATGGAGTGAAGTGGGACAGCCAGTGTACATGATGGGGAGTGGGACAGGCAGTGTACATGGTGGGGAGTGGGACAGCCAGTGTACATGGAGTGAAGTGGGACAGCCAGTGTACATGGGGGGGAGTGGGACAGCCAGTGTATATGGCGCAGAGTGGGACAGCCAGTGTACATGGAGTGAATTGGGACAGCCAGTGTACATGGAGTGAAGTGGGACAGCCAGTGTACATGATGGGGAGTGGGACAGGCAGTGTACATGGTGGGGAGTGGGACAGCCAGTGTACATGGAGTGAAGTGGGACAGCCAGTGTACATGGGGGGGAGTGGCACAGCCAGTGTACATGGAGCAGATTGGGACAGCCAGTGTACATGGGGAGGAGTGGGACAGCCAGTGTACATGGAACAGAGTGGGAATGCCAGTGTACATAGAGCAGAGTTGGAGAGACAGTGTACCTGGAGCAGAGTGGGACAGCTAGTGTACATGGAGCAGATTGGGGCAGCCAGTGTACATGGAGGGGAGTGGGACAGCCAGTGTACATGGAGTGCAGTGGGACAGCCAGTGTACATGGGTCGGAGTGGGACAGCCAGTGTACATGGAGTGAAGTTGGACAGCCAGTGTACATGGTGGGGAGTGGGACTGCCAGTGTACATGGAGCAGAGTGGGACAGCCAGTGTACATGGAGAAGAGTTGGACAGCCAGTGTACATGGAGAGGAGCGGGATAGCCAGTGTACATGGAGTGAAGTGGGACAGCCAGTGTACATGGGGTGGAGTGGGACAGCCAGTGTACATGGAGTGGAGTGGGACGGCCAGTGTACATGGGGGGGGGAGTGGGACAGCCAGTGTACATGGCGCAGAGTGGGACAGCCAGTGTACATGGCGCAGAGTGGGACAGCCAGTGTACATGGAGGGGAGTTGTACAGCCAGTGTACATGGAGTGGAGTGGGTCGGCCAGTGTACATGGGGGGGGAGTGGGACAGCCAGTGTACATGGCGCAGAGTGGGACAGCCTGTGTACATGGAGTGAAGTTGGACAGCCAGTGTACATGGAGTGAAGTTGGACAGCCAGTGTACATGGTGGGGAGTGGGACAGCCAGTGTACATGGCGCAGAGTGGGACAGCCGGTGTACATGGAGGGGAGTTGTACAGCCAGTGTACATGGAGTGGAGTGGGTCGGCCAGTGTACATGGGGGGGGAGTGGGACAGCCAGTGTACATGGCGCAGAATGGGACAGCCTGTGTACATGGAGTGAAGTTGGACAGCCAGTGTACATGGTGGGGAGCGGGACAGCCAGTGTACATGGCACAGAGTGGGACAGCCGGTGTACATGGAGGGGAGTTGGACAGCCAGTGTACATGGAGGTGAGTGAGACCGCCAGTGTACATGGAGCAGAGTGGGACAGCCAGTGTACTTGGAGGGGAGTGGGACAGCCAGTGTACATGGAGGTGAGTTGGACAGCCAGTGTACTTGGAGAAGAGTGGGACATCCAGTATTCATGGAGTGAAGTGGGACAGCCAGTGTACATGGGTGTGTGTGCGACAACCAGTGTACATGGCGCAGAGTGGGACAGCCAGTGTGCATGGCACAGAGTGGGACAGCCACTGTACTTGGAGAGGAGCAGGACAGCCAGTGTACATGGAGTGGAGTGGGACAGCCCGTGTACATGGAGCAGAGTGGGACAGCCAGTGTATATAGAGCAGCGTGGAACAGTCAGTGTACATGGGGGGGAGTGGGTCAGCCAGTGTTCATGGAGTGGAGTGGGACAGCCAGTGTACATGGAGTGAAGTGGGACAGCCAGTGTACATGGGGGGGAGTGGGACAGCCAGTGTATATGGCGCAGAGTGGGACAGCCAGTGTACATGGAGTGAATTGGGACAGCCAGTGTACATGGAGTGAAGTGGGACAGCCAGTGTACATGATGGGGAGTGGGACAGGCAGTGTACATGGTGGGGAGTGGGACAGCCAGTGTACATGGAGTGAAGTGGGACAGCCAGTGTACATGGGGGGGAGTGGGACAGCCAGTGTATATGGCGCAGAGTGGGACAGCCAGTGTACATGGAGTGAATTGGGACAGCCAGTGTACATGGAGTGAAGTGGGACAGCCAGTGTACATGATGGGGAGTGGGACAGGCAGTGTACATGGTGGGGAGTGGGACAGCCAGTGTACATGGAGTGAAGTGGGACAGCCAGTGTACATGGGGGGGAGTGGCACAGCCAGTGTACATGGAGCAGATTGGGACAGCCAGTGTACATGGGGAGGAGTGGGACAGCCAGTGTACATGGAACAGAGTGGGAATGCCAGTGTACATAGAGCAGAGTTGGAGAGACAGTGTACCTGGAGCAGAGTGGGACAGCTAGTGTACATGGAGCAGATTGGGGCAGCCAGTGTACATGGAGGGGAGTGGGACAGCCAGTGTACATGGAGTGCAGTGGGACAGCCAGTGTACATGGGTCGGAGTGGGACAGCCAGTGTACATGGAGTGAAGTTGGACAGCCAGTGTACATGGTGGGGAGTGGGACTGCCAGTGTACATGGAGCAGAGTGGGACAGCCAGTGTACATGGAGGGGAGTGGGACAGCCAGTGTACATGGAGGTGAGTGGGACAGCCAGTGTACATGGAGCAGAGTGGGACATCCAGTGTTCATGGAGTGAAGTGGGACAGCCAGTGTACATGGGGGTGTGTGCGACAGCCAGTGTACATGGCGCAGAGTGGGACAGCTGGTGTACATGGAGGGGAGTTGGACAGCCAGTGTACATGGAGTGGAGTGGGACAGCCAGTGTACATGGGGGAGAGTGGGACAGCCAGTGTACATGGCGCAGAGTGGGACAGCCTGTGTACATGGAGTGAAGTTGGACAGCCAGTGTACATGGTGGGGAGTGGGACAGCCAGTGTACATGGCACAGAGTGGGACAGCCGGTGTACATGGAGGGGAGTTGGACAGCCAGTGTACATGGAGGGGAGTGAGACAGCCAGTGTACATGGAGCAGAGTGGGACAGCCAGTGTACTTGGAGGGGAGTGGGACAGCCAGTGTACATGGAGGTGAGTGGGACAGCCAGTGTACTTGGAGAAGAGTGGGACATCCAGTGTTCATGGAGTGATGTGCGACAGCCAGTGTACATGGCGCAGAGTGGGACAGCCAGTGTGCATGGCACAGAGTGGGACAGCCACTGTACTTGGAGAGGAGTGGGACAGCCAGTGTACTTGGAGGGGAGTGGGACAGCCAGTGTACATGGAGGTGAGTGGGTCAGCCAGTGTTCATGGAGTGGAGTGGGACATCCAGTGTTCATGGAGTGAAGTGGGACAGCCAGTGTACATGGGTGTGTGTGCGACAGCCAGTCTACATGGCGCAGAGTGGGACAGCCAGTGTACATGGAGTGAATTGGGACAGCCAGTATACATGGAGTGAAGTGGGACAGCCAGTGTACATGATGGGGAGTGGGACAGGCAGTGTACATGGTGGGGAGAGGGACAGCGAGTGTACATGGAGTGAAGTGGGACAGCCAGTGTACATGGGGGGGAGTGGGACAGCCAGTGTACATGGAGCAAATTGGGACAGCCAGTGTACATGGGGAGGAGTGGCACAGCCAGTGTACATGGAGCAGAGTGGGAATGCCAGTGTACATAGAGCAGAGTTGGAGAGACAGTGTACCTGGAGCAGAGTGGGACAGCTAGTGTACATGGAGCAGATTGGGGCAGCCAGTGTACATGGAGTGGAGTGGGACAGCCAGTGTACATGGCGGGGGAGTGGGACAGCCAGTGTACATGGAGTGAAGTGGGACAGCCAGTGTACATGGGGGGGAGTGGGACAGCCAGTGTATATGGCGCAGAGTGGGACAGCCAGTGTACATGGAGTGAATTGGGACAGCCAGTGTACATGGAGTGAAGTGGGACAGCCAGTGTACATGATGGGGAGTGGGACAGGCAGTGTACATGGTGGGGAGTGGGACAGCCAGTGTACATGGAGTGAAGTGGGACAGCCAGTGTACATGGTGGGGAGTGGCACAGCCAGTGTACATGGAGCAGATTGGGACAGCCAGTGTACATGGGGAGGAGTGGGACAGCCAGTGTACATGGAACAGAGTGGGAATGCCAGTGTACATAGAGCAGAGTTGGAGAGACAGTGTACCTGGAGCAGAGTGGGACAGCTAGTGTACATGGAGCAGATTGGGGCAGCCAGTGTACATGGAGGGGAGTGGGACAGCCAGTGTACATGGAGTGCAGTGGGACAGCCAGTGTACATGGGTCGGAGTGGGACAGCCAGTGTACATGGAGTGAAGTTGGACAGCCAGTGTACATGGTGGGGAGTGGGACTGCCAGTGTACCTGGAGCAGAGTGGGACAGCCAGTGTACATGGAGGGGAGTGGGACAGCCAGTGTACATGGAGGTGAGTGGGACAGCCAGTGTACATGGAGCAGAGTGGGACATCCAGTGTTCATGGAGTGAAGTGGGACAGCCAGTGTACATGGGGGTGTGTGCGACAGCCAGTGTACATGGCGCAGAGTGGGACAGCTGGTGTACATGGAGGGGAGTTGGACAGCCAGTGTACATGGAGTGGAGTGGGACAGCCAGTGTACATGGGGGAGAGTGGGACAGCCAGTGTACATGGCGCAGAGTGGGACAGCCTGTGTACATGGAGTGAAGTTGGACAGCCAGTGTACATGGTGGGGAGTGGGACAGCCAGTGTACATGGCACAGAGTGGGACAGCCGGTGTACATGGAGGGGAGTTGGACAGCCAGTGTACATGGAGGGGAGTGAGACAGCCAGTGTACATGGAGCAGAGTGGGACAGCCAGTGTACTTGGAGGGGAGTGGGACAGCCAGTGTACATGGAGGTGAGTGGGACAGCCAGTGTACTTGGAGAAGAGTGGGACATCCAGTGTTCATGGAGTGATGTGCGACAGCCAGTGTACATGGCGCAGAGTGGGACAGCCAGTGTGCATGGCACAGAGTGGGACAGCCACTGTACTTGGAGAGGAGTGGGACAGCCAGTGTACTTGGAGGGGAGTGGGACAGCCAGTGTACATGGAGGTGAGTGGGTCAGCCAGTGTTCATGGAGTGGAGTGGGACATCCAGTGTTCATGGAGTGAAGTGGGACAGCCAGTGTACATGGGTGTGTGTGTGACAGCCAGTCTACATGGCGCAGAGTGGGACAGCCAGTGTACATGGAGTGAATTGGGACAGCCAGTATACATGGAGTGAAGTGGGACAGCCAGTGTACATGATGGGGAGTGGGACAGGCAGTGTACATGGTGGGGAGAGGGACAGCGAGTGTACATGGAGTGAAGTGGGACAGCCAGTGTACATGGGGGGGAAGTGGGACAGCCAGTGTACATGGAGCAAATTGGGACAGCCAGTGTACATGGGGAGGAGTGGCACAGCCAGTGTACATGGAGCAGAGTGGGAATGCCAGTGTACATAGAGCAGAGTTGGAGAGACAGTGTACCTGGAGCAGAGTGGGACAGCTAGTGTACATGGAGCAGATTGGGGCAGCCAGTGTACATGGAGTGGAGTGGGACAGCCAGTGTACATGGTGGAGAGTGGGACAGCCAGTGTACCTGGAGCAGAGTGGGACAGCCAGTGTACATGGGGAGGAGTGGGACAGCCAGTGTACATGGAGCAGAGTGGTAATGCCAGTGTACATAGAGCAGAGTTGGAGAGACAGTGTACCTGGAGCAGAGTGGGACAGCCAGTGTACTTGGAGGGGAGTGGGACAGCCAGTGTACATGGAGGTGAGTGGGACAGTCAGTGTACTTGGAGGTGAGTCAGACAGCCAGTGTACATGGAGCAGATTGGGAGGGGCAGAGTACCTGGAGCAGAGTGAGACAGCCAGTGTACATGGAGGGGAGTGGGACAGCCAGTGTACATGGAGCAGAGTGGGACAGCCAGTGTATTTGGAGATGAGTTGGAAAGCCAGTGTACTTGGAAAGGAGTGGGACAGCCAGTGTACATGGAGGAGAGTGGGACAGCCAGTGTACCTGGAGCAGAGTGGGACAGCCAGTGTACATGGAGAGGAGCGGGACATCCAGTGTACATGGAGTGAAGTGGGACAGCCAGTGTACATAGGTGGTGGGGTGTGTGGGACAGCCAGTGTACATGGAGGGGAGTGGGACAGCCAGTGTACATGGAGAAGAGTTGGACAGCCAGTGTACATGGAGAGGAGCGGGATAGCCAGTGTACATGGAGTGAAGTGGGACAGCCAGTGTACATGGGGTGGAGTGGGACAGCCAGTGTACATGGAGTGGAGTGGGACAGCCAGTGTACATGGGGGGGGGGGGAGTGGGACAGCCAGTGTACATGGCGCAGAGTGGGACAGCCAGTGTACATGGCGCAGAGTGGGACAGCCAGTGTACATGGAGGGGAGTTGTACAGCCAGTGTACATGGAGTGGAGTGGGTCGGCCAGTGTACATGGGGGGGGAGTGGGACAGCCAGTGTACATGGCGCAGAGTGGGACAGCCTGTGTACATGGAGTGAAGTTGGACAGCCAGTGTACATGGAGTGAAGTTGGACAGCCAGTGTACATGGTGGGGAGTGGGACAGCCAGTGTACATGGCGCAGAGTGGGACAGCCGGTGTACATGGAGGGGAGTTGTACAGCCAGTGTACATGGAGTGGAGTGGGTCGTCCAGTGTACATGGGGGGGGAGTGGGACAGCCAGTGTACATGGCGCAGAGTGGGACAGCCTGTGTACATGGAGTGAAGTTGGACAGCCAGTGTACATGGTGGGGAGCGGGACAGCCAGTGTACATGGCACAGAGTGGGACAGCCGGTGTACATGGAGGGGAGTTGGACAGCCAGTGTACATGGAGGTGAGTGAGACCGCCAGTGTACATGGAGCAGAGTGGGACAGCCAGTGTACTTGGAGGGGAGTGGGACAGCCAGTGTACATGGAGGTGAGTGGGACAGCCAGTGTACTTGGAGAAGAGTGGGACATCCAGTGTTCATGGAGTGAAGTGGGACAGCCAGTGTACATGGCACAGAGTGGGACAGCCTGTGTACATGGAGTGAAGTTGGACAGCCAGTGTACATGGTGGGGAGTGAGACCGCCAGTGTACATGGAGCAGAGTGGGACAGCCAGTGTACTTGGAGGGGAGTGGGACAGCCAGTGTACATGGAGGTGAGTGGGACAGCCAGTGTACTTGGAGAAGAGTGGGACATCCAGTATTCATGGAGTGAAGTGGGACAGCCAGTGTACATGGGTGTGTGTGCGACAACCAGTGTACATGGCGCAGAGTGGGACAGCCAGTGTGCATGGCACAGAGTGGGACAGCCACTGTACTTGGAGAGGAGCAGGACAGCCAGTGTACATGGAGTGGAGTGGGACAGCCCGTGTACATGGAGCAGAGTGGGACAGCCAGTGTATATAGAGCAGCGTGGAACAGTCAGTGTACATGGGGGGGAGTGGATCAGCCAGTGTTCATGGAGTGGAGTGGGACAGCCAGTGTACATGGAGTGAAGTGGGACAGCCAGTGTACATGGGGGGGAGTGGGACAGCCAGTGTATATGGCGCAGAGTGGGACAGCCAGTGTACATGGAGTGAATTGGGACAGCCAGTGTACATGGAGTGAAGTGGGACAGCCAGTGTACATGATGGGGAGTGGGACAGGCAGTGTACATGGTGGGGAGTGGGACAGCCAGTGTACATGGAGTGAAGTGGGACAGCCAGTGTACATGGGGGGGAGTGGCACAGCCAGTGTACATGGAGCAGATTGAGACAGCCAGTGTACTTGGGGAGGAGTGGGACAGCCAGTGTACATGGAACAGAGTGGGAATGCCAGTGTACATAGAGCAGAGTTGGAGAGACAGTGTACCTGGAGCAGAGTGGGACAGCTAGTGTACATGGAGCAGATTGGGGCAGCCAGTGTACATGGAGTGGAGTGGGACAGCCAGTGTACATGGGGGGGAGTGGGACAGCCAGTGTACCTGGAGCAGAGTGGGACAGCCAGTGTACATGGGGAGGAGTGGGACAGCCAGTGTACATGGAGCAGAGTGGGAATGCCAGTGTACATAGAGCAGAGTTGGAGAGACAGTGTACCTGGAGCAGAGTGGGACAGCCAGTGTACAGGGAGCAGAGTGGGACAGTCAGTGTACTTGGAGGTGAGTGGGACAGTCAGTGTACTTGGAGGTGAGTCAGACAGCCAGTGTACATGGAGCAGATTGGGAGGGGCAGAGTACCTGGAGCAGAGTGGGACAGCCAGTGTACATGGAGGGGAGTGGGACAGCCAGTGTACATGGAGCAGAGTGGGACAGCCAGTGTACATGGAGCAGAGTGAGACAGCCAGTGTATTTGGAGATGAGTTGGAAAGCCAGTGTACTTGGAAAGGAGTGGGACAGCCAGTGTACATGGAGGAGAGTGGGACAGCTAGTGTACTTGGAGGTGAGTCAGACAGCCAGTGTACATGGAGCAGATTGGGAGGGGCAGAGTACCTGGAGCAGAGTAAGACAGCCAGTGTACATGGAGGGGAGTGGGACAGCCAGTGTACATGGAGCAGAGTGGGACAGCCAGTGTATTTGGAGATGAGTTGGAAAGCCAGTGTACTTGGAAAGGAGTGGGACAGCCAGTGTACATGGAGGAGAGTGGGACAGCCAGTGTACCTGGAGCTGAGTGGGACAGCCAGTGTACATGGAGCAGAGTGGGACAGCCAGTGTATATAGAGCAGAGTGGGACAGTGAGTGTACATGGAGGAGAGTGGGACAGCCAGTGTACCTGGAGCAGAGTGGGACAGCCAGTGTACATGGAGAGGAGCGGGATAGCCAGTGTACATGGAGTGAAGTGGGACAGCCAGTGTACATGGGGGGTGGGGGGGGTGGGACAGCCAGTGTACATGGAGGGGAGTGGGACAGCCAGTGTACATGGAGAAGAGTTGGACAGCCAGTGTACATGGAGAGGAGCGGGATAGCCAGTGTACATGGAGTGAAGTGGGACAGCCAGTGTACATGGGGTGGAGTGGGACAGCCAGTGTACATGGAGTGGAGTGGGACAGCCAGTCTACATGGGGGGGGGGAGCGGGATAGCCAGTGTACATGGAGTGAAGTGGGACAGCCAGTGTACATGGGGGGGGGAGTGGGCCAGCCAGTGTACATGGCGCAGAGTGGGACAGCCGGTGTACATGGAGGGGAGTTGGACAGCCAGTGTACATGGAGTGGAGTGGGACAGCTAGTGTACATGGAGTGGAGTGGGACAGCCAGTGTACATGGGGGAGAGTGGGACAGCCAGTGTACATGGCGCAGAGTGGGACAGCCAGTGTACATGGAGTGAAGTTGGACAGCCAGTGTACATGGTGGGGAGTGGGACAGCCAGTGTACATGGCGCAGAGTGGGACAGCCGGTGTACATGGAGGGGGTTGGACAGCCAGTGTACATGGAGGGAAGTGGGACAGCCAGTGTACATGGCGCAGAGTGGGACAGCGAGTGTACATGGAGTGAAGTTGGACAGCCAGTGTTCATGGTGGGGAGTGGGACAGCCAGTGTACATGGCGCAGAGTGGGACAGCCGGTGTACATGGAGGGGAGTTGTACAGCCAGTGCACATGGAGTGGAGTGGGTCGGCCAGTGTACATGGGGGGGAGTGGGACAGCCAGTGTACATGGCGCAGAGTGGGACAGCCAGTGTACATGGAGTGAAGTTGGACAGCCAGTGTACATGGTGGGGAGTGGGACAGCCAGTGTACATGGCGCAGAGTGGGACAGCCGGTGTACATGGAGGGGAGTTGGACAGCCAGTGTACATGGAGGGAAGTGGGACAGCCAGTGTACATGGCGCAGAGTGGGACAGCCAGTGTACATGGAGTGAAGTTGGACAGCCAGTGTACATGGTGGGGAGTGGGACAGCCAGTGTACATGGCGCAGAGTGGGACAGCCGGTGTACATGGAGGGGAGTTGTACAGCCAGTGTACATGGAGTGGAGTGAGACAGCCAGTGTACATGGAGCAGAGTGAGACAGCCAGTGTACTTGGAGGGGAGTGGGACAGCCAGTGTACATGGAGGTGAGTGGGACAGCCAGTGTACTTGGAGAAGAGTGGGACATCCAGTGTTCATGGAGTGAAGTGGGACAGCCAGTGTACATGGGTGTGTGTGCGACAGCCAGTCTACATGGCGCAGAGTGGGACAGCCAGTGTGCATGGCACAGAGTGGGACAGCCACTGTACTTGGAGAGGAGCGGGACAGCCAGTGTACATGGAGTGGAGTGGGACAGCCCGTGTACATGGACCAGAGTGGGACAGCCAGTGTATATAGAGCAGAGTGGAACAGTCAGTGTACATGGGGGGGGGGAGTGGGTCAGCCAGTGTTCATGGAGTGGAGTGGGACAGCCAGTGTACATGGAGTGAAGTGGGACAGCCAGTGTACATGGGGGGGAGTGGGCAGCCAGTGTACATGGCGCAGAGTGGGACAGCCAGTGTACATGGAGTGAATTGGGACAGCCAGTATACATGGAGTGAAGTGGGACAGCCAGTGTACATGATGGGGAGTGGGACAGGCAGTGTACATGGTGGGGAGAGGGACAGCGAGTGTACATGGAGTGAAGTGGGACAGCCAGTGTACATGGGGGGGAGTGGGACAGCCAGTGTACATGGGGAGGAGTGGCACAGCCAGTGTACATGGAGCAGAGTGGGAATGCCAGTGTACATAGAGCAGAGTTGGAGAGACAGTGTACCTGGAGCAGAGTGGGACAGCTAGTGTACATGGAGCAGATTGGGGCAGCCAGTGTACATGGAGTGGAGTGGGACAGCCAGTGTACATGGGGGGGGAGTGGGACAGCCAGTGTACCTGGAGCAGAGTGGGACAGCCAGTGTACATGGGGAGGAGTGGGACAGCCAGTGTACATGGAGCAGAGTGGGAATGCCAGTGTACATAGAGCAGAGTTGGAGAGACAGTGTACCTGGAGCAGAGTGGGACAGCCAGTGTACTTGGAGGGGAGTGGGACAGCCAGTGTACATGGAGGTGAGTGGGACAGTCAGTGTACTTGGAGGTGAGTCAGACAGCCAGTGTACATGGAGCAGATTGGGAGGGGCAGAGTACCTGGAGCAGAGTGAGACAGCCAGTGTACATGGAGGGGAGTGGGACAGCCAGTGTACATGGAGCAGAGTGGGACAGCCAGTGTATTTGGAGATGAGTTGGAAAGCCAGTGTACTTGGAAAGGAGTGGGACAGCCAGTGTACATGGAGGAGAGTGGGACAGCCAGTGTACCTGGAGCTGAGTGGGACAGCCAGTGTACATGGAGCAGAGTGGGACAGCCAGTGTATATAGAGCAGAGTGGGACCGTGAGTGTACATGGAGGAGAGTGGGACAGCCAGTGTACCTGGAGCAGAGTGGGACAGCCAGTGTACATGGAGAGGAGCGGGACATCCAGTGTACATGGAGTGAAGTGGGACAGCCAGTGTACATAGGTGGTGGGGTGTGTGGGACAGCCAGTGTACATGGAGGGGAGTGGGACAGCCAGTGTACATGGAGAAGAGTTGGACAGCCAGTGTACATGGAGAGGAGCGGGATAGCCAGTGTACATGGAGTGAAGTGGGACAGCCAGTGTACATGGGGTGGAGTGGGACAGCCAGTGTACATGGAGTGGAGTGGGACAGCCAGTGTACATGGGGGGGGGAGTGGGACAGCCAGTGTACATGGCGCAGAGTGGGACAGCCAGTGTACATGGCGCAGAGTGGGACAGCCAGTGTACATGGAGTGAAGTTGGACAGCCAGTGTACATGGTGGGGAGTGGGACAGCCAGTGTACATGGCTCAGAGTGGGACAGCCGGTGTACATGGAGGGGAGTTGTACAGCCAGTGTACATGGAGTGGAGTGGGTCGGCCAGTGTACATGGGGGGGGAGTGGGACAGCCAGTGTACATGGCGCAGAGTGGGACAGCCTGTGTACATGGAGTGAAGTTGGACAGCCAGTGTACATGGTGGGGAGCGGGACAGCCAGTGTACATGGCACAGAGTGGGACAGCCGGTGTACATGGAGGGGAGTTGGACAGCCAGTGTACATGGAGGTGAGTGAGACCACCAGTGTACATGGAGCAGAGTGGGACAGCCAGTGTACTTGGAGGGGAGTGGGACAGCCAGTGTACATGGAGGTGAGTGGGACAGCCAGTGTACTTGGAGAAGAGTGGGACATCCAGTGTTCATGGAGTGAAGTGGGACAGCCAGTGTACATGGCACAGAGTGGGACAGCCTGTGTACATGGAGTGAAGTTGGACAGCCAGTGTACATGGTGGGGAGTGAGACCGCCAGTGTACATGGAGCAGAGTGGGACAGCCAGTGTACTTGGAGGGGAGTGGGACAGCCAGTGTACATGGAGGTGAGTGGGACAGCCAGTGTACTTGGAGAAGAGTGGGACATCCAGTATTCATGGAGTGAAGTGGGACAGCCAGTGTACATGGGTGTGTGTGCGACAGCCAGTGTACATGGCGCAGAGTGGGACAGCCAGTGTGCATGGCACAGAGTGGGACAGCCACTGTACTTGGAGAGGAGCAGGACAGCCAGTGTACATGGAGTGGAGTGGGACAGCCCGTGTACATGGAGCAGAGTGGGACAGCCAGTGTATATAGAGCAGCGTGGAACAGTCAGTGTACATGGGGGGGAGTGGATCAGCCAGTGTTCATGGAGTGGAGTGGGACAGCCAGTGTACATGGAGTGAAGTGGGACAGCCAGTGTACATGGGGGGGGAGTGGGACAGCCAGTGTACATGGCGCAGAGTGGGACAGCCAGTGTACATGGAGTGAATTGGGACAGCCAGTGTACATGGAGTGAAGTGGGACAGCCAGTGTACATGATGGGGAGTGGGACAGGCAGTGTACATGGTGGGGAGTGGGACAGCCAGTGTACATGGAGTGAAGTGGGACAGCCAGTGTACATGGGGGGGAGTGGCACAGCCAGTGTACATGGAGCAGATTGGGACAGCCAGTGTACATGGAACAGAGTGGGAATGCCAGTGTACATAGAGCAGAGTTGGAGAGACAGTGTACCTGGAGCAGAGTGGGACAGCTAGTGTACATGGAGCAGATTGGGGCAGCCAGTGTACATGGAGTGGAGTGGGACAGCCAGTGTACATGGGGGGGAGTGGGACAGCCAGTGTACCTGGAGCAGAGTGGGACAGCCAGTGTACATGGGGAGGAGTGGGACAGCCAGTGTACATGGAGCAGAGTGGGAATGCCAGTGTACATAGAGCAGAGTTGGAGAGACAGTGTACCTGGAGCAGAGTGGGACAGCCAGTGTACAGGGAGCAGAGTGGGACAGTCAGTGTACTTGGAGGGGAGTGGGACAGCCAGTGTACATGGAGGTGAGTGGGACAGTCAGTGTACTTGGAGGTGAGTCAGACAGCCAGTGTACATGGAGCAGATTGGGAGGGGCAGAGTACCTGGAGCAGAGTAAGACAGCCAGTGTACATGGAGGGGAGTGGGACAGCCAGTGTACATGGAGCAGAGTGGGACAGCCAGTGTATTTGGAGATGAGTTGGAAAGCCAGTGTACTTGGAAAGGAGTGGGACAGCCAGTGTACATGGAGGAGAGTGGGACAGCCAGTGTACCTGGAGCTGAGTGGGACAGCCAGTGTACATGGAGCAGAGTGGGACAGCCAGTGTATATAGAGCAGAGTGGGACAGTGAGTGTACATGGAGGAGAGTGGGACAGCCAGTGTACCTGGAGCAGAGTGGGACAGCCAGTGTACATGGAGAGGAGCGGGATAGCCAGTGTACATGGAGTGAAGTGGGACAGCCAGTGTACATGGGGGGTGGGGGGGGTGGGACAGCCAGTGTACATGGAGGGGAGTGGGACAGCCAGTGTACATGGAGAAGAGTTGCACAGCCAGTGTACATGGAGAGGAGCGGGATAGCCAGTGTACATGGAGTGAAGTGGGACAGCCAGTGTACATGGGGGGGAGTGGGACAGCCAGTGTACATGGAGTGGAGTGGGACAGCCAGTCTACATGGAGCAGAGTTGGACAGCCAGTGTATATAGAGCAGCGTGGAACAGTCAGTGTACATGGGGGGGAGTGGATCAGCCAGTGTTCATGGAGTGGAGTGGGACAGCCAGTGTACATGGAGTGAAGTGGGACAGCCAGTGTACATGGGGGGGAGTGGGACAGCCAGTGTACATGGCGCAGAGTGGGACAGCCAGTGTACATGGAGTGAATTGGGACAGCCAGTGTACATGGAGTGAAGTGGGACAGCCAGTGTACATGATGGGGAGTGGGACAGGCAGTGTACATGGTGGGGAGTGGGACAGCCAGTGTACATGGAGTGAAGTGGGACAGCCAGTGTACATGGGGGGGAGTGGCACAGCCAGTGTACATGGAGCAGATTGGGACAGCCAGTGTACATGGGGAGGAGTGGGACAGCCAGTGTACATGGAACAGAGTGGGAATGCCAGTGTACATAGAGCAGAGTTGGAGAGACAGTGTACCTGGAGCAGAGTGGGACAGCTAGTGTACATGGAGCAGATTGGGGCAGCCAGTGTACATGGAGTGGAGTGGGACAGCCAGTGTACATGGGGGGGAGTGGGACAGCCAGTGTACCTGGAGCAGAGTGGGACAGCCAGTGTACATGGGGAGGAGTGGGACAGCCAGTGTACATGGAGCAGAGTGGGAATGCCAGTGTACATAGAGCAGAGTTGGAGAGACAGTGTACCTGGAGCAGAGTGGGACAGCCAGTGTACAGGGAGCAGAGTGGGACAGTCAGTGTACTTGGAGGGGAGTGGGACAGCCAGTGTACATGGAGGTGAGTGGGACAGTCAGTGTACTTGGAGGTGAGTCAGACAGCCAGTGTACATGGAGCAGATTGGGAGGGGCAGAGTACCTGGAGCAGAGTAAGACAGCCAGTGTACATGGAGGGGAGTGGGACAGCCAGTGTACATGGAGCAGAGTGGGACAGCCAGTGTATTTGGAGATGAGTTGGAAAGCCAGTGTACTTGGAAAGGAGTGGGACAGCCAGTGTACATGGAGGAGAGTGGGACAGCCAGTGTACCTGGAGCTGAGTGGGACAGCCAGTGTACATGGAGCAGAGTGGGACAGCCAGTGTATATAGAGCAGAGTGGGACAGTGAGTGTACATGGAGGAGAGTGGGACAGCCAGTGTACCTGGAGCAGAGTGGGACAGCCAGTGTACATGGAGAGGAGCGGGATAGCCAGTGTACATGGAGTGAAGTGGGACAGCCAGTGTACATGGGGGGTGGGGGGGGTGGGACAGCCAGTGTACATGGAGGGGAGTGGGACAGCCAGTGTACATGGAGAAGAGTTGGACAGCCAGTGTACATGGAGAGGAGCGGGATAGCCAGTGTACATGGAGTGAAGTGGGACAGCCAGTGTACATGGGGTGGAGTGGGACAGCCAGTGTACATGGAGTGGAGTGGGACAGCCAGTCTACATGGGGGGGGGGGGGGGAGTGGGACAGCCAGTGTACATGGCGCAGAGTGGGACAGCCAGTGTACATGGCGCAGAGTGGGACAGCCAGTGTACATGGAGTGAAGTTGGACAGCCAGTGTACATGGTGGGGAGTGGGACAGCCAGTGTACATGGCGCAGAGTGGGACAGCCGGTGTACATGGAGGGGAGTTGTACAGCCAGTGTACATGGAGTGGAGTGGGTCGGCCAGTGTACATGGTGGGGGAGTGGGACAGCCAGTGTACATGGCGCAGAGTGGGACAGCCTGTGTACATGGAGTGAAGTTGGACAGCCAGTGTACATGGTGGGGAGCGGGACAGCCAGTGTACATGGCACAGAGTGGGACAGCCGGTGTACATGGAGGGGAGTTGGACAGCCAGTGTACATGGAGGTGAGTGAGACCGCCAGTGTACATGGAGCAGAGTGGGACAGCCAGTGTACTTGGAGCAGAGTGGGACAGCCAGTGTACATGGAGGTGAGTGGGACAGCCAGTGTACTTGGAGAAGAGTGGGACATCCAGTGTTCATGGAGTGAAGTGGGACAGCCAGTGTACATGGCACAGAGTGGGACAGCCTGTGTACATGGAGTGAAGTTGGACAGCCAGTGTACATGGTGGGGAGTGAGACCGCCAGTGTACATGGAGCAGAGTGGGACAGCCAGTGTACTTGGAGGGGAGTGGGACAGCCAGTGTACATGGAGGTGAGTGGGACAGCCAGTGTACTTGGAGAAGAGTGGGACATCCAGTATTCATGGAGTGAAGTGGGACAGCCAGTGTACATGGGTGTGTGTGCGACAGCCAGTGTACATGGCGCAGAGTGGGACAGCCAGTGTGCATGGCACAGAGTGGGACAGCCACTGTACTTGGAGAGGAGCAGGACAGCCAGTGTACATGGAGTGGAGTGGGACAGCCCGTGTACATGGAGCAGAGTGGGACAGCCAGTGTATATAGAGCAGCGTGGAACAGTCAGTGTACATGGCGGGGTGTGGGTCAGCCAGTGTTCATGGAGTGGAGTGGGACAGCCAGTGTACATGGAGTGAAGTGGGACAGCCAGTGTACATGGGGGGGAGTGGGACAGCCAGTGTACATGGCGCAGAGTGGGACAGCCAGTGTACATGGAGTGAATTGGGACAGCCAGTGTACATGGAGTGAAGTGGGACAGCCAGTGTACATGGGGGGGAGTGGCACAGCCAGTGTACATGGAGCAGATTGGGACAGCCAGTGTACATGGGGAGGAGTGGGACAGCCAGTGTACATGGAACAGAGTGGGAATGCCAGTGTACATAGAGCAGAGTTGGAGAGACAGTGTACCTGGAGCAGAGTGGGACAGCTAGTGTACATGGAGCAGATTGGGGCAGCCAGTGTACATGGAGTGGAGTGGGACAGCCAGTGTACATGGGGGGGAGTGGGACAGCCAGTGTACCTGGAGCAGAGTGGGACAGCCAGTGTACATGGGGAGGAGTGGGACAGCCAGTGTACATGGAGCAGAGTGGGAATGCCAGTGTACATAGAGCAGAGTTGGAGAGACAGTGTACCTGGAGCAGAGTGGGACAGCCAGTGTACAGGGAGCAGAGTGGGACAGTCAGTGTACTTGGAGGGGAGTGGGACAGCCAGTGTACATGGAGGTGAGTGGGACAGTCAGTGTACTTGGAGGTGAGTCAGACAGCCAGTGTACATGGAGCAGATTGGGAGGGGCAGAGTACCTGGAGCAGAGTAAGACAGCCAGTGTACATGGAGGGGAGTGGGACAGCCAGTGTACATGGAGCAGAGTGGGACAGCCAGTGTATTTGGAGATGAGTTGGAAAGCCAGTGTACTTGGAAAGGAGTGGGACAGCCAGTGTACATGGAGGAGAGTGGGACAGCCAGTGTACCTGGAGCTGAGTGGGACAGCCAGTGTACATGGAGCAGAGTGGGACAGCCAGTGTATATAGAGCAGAGTGGGACAGTGAGTGTACATGGAGGAGAGTGGGACAGCCAGTGTACTTGGAGCAGAGTGGGACAGCCAGTGTACATGGAGAGGAGCGGGATAGCCAGTGTACATGGAGTGAAGTGGGACAGCCAGTGTACATGGGGGGTGGGGGGGGTGGGACAGCCAGTGTACATGGAGGGGAGTGGGACAGCCAGTGTACATGGAGAAGAGTTGGACAGCCAGTGTACATGGAGAGGAGCGGGATAGCCAGTGTACATGGAGTGAAGTGGGACAGCCAGTGTACATGGGGTGGAGTGGGACAGCCAGTGTACATGGAGTGGAGTGGGACAGCCAGTGTACATGGGGGGGAGTGGGACAGCCAGTGTACATGGCGCAGAGTGGGACAGCCAGTGTACATGGCGCAGAGTGGGACAGCCAGTGTACATGGAGTGAAGTTGGACAGCCAGTGTACATGGTGGGGAGTGGGACAGCCAGTGTACATGGCGCAGAGTGGGTCAGCCGGTGTACATGGAGGGGAGTTGTATAGCCAGTGTACATGGAGTGGACTGGGTCGGCCAGTGTACATGGGGGGGAGTGGGACAGCCATTGTACATGGCGCAGAGTGGGACAGCCTGTGTACATGGAGTGAGGTTGGACAGCCAGTGTACATGGTGGGGAGTGGGACAGCCAGTGTACATGGCACAGAGTGGGACAGCTGGTGTACATGGAGGGGAGTTGGACAGCCAGTGTACATGGAGGTGAGTGAGACCGCCAGTGTACATGGAGCAGAGTGGGACAGCCAGTGTACTTGGAGGGGAGTGGGACAGCCAGTGTACATGGAGGTGAGTGGGACAGCCAGTGTACTTGGAGAAGAGTGGGACATCCAGTGTTCATGGAGTGAAGTGGGACAGCCAGTGTACATGGCACAGAGTGGGACAGCCTGTGTACATGGAGTGAAGTTGGACAGCCAGTGTACATGGTGGGGAGTGAGACCGCCAGTGTACATGGAGGGGGAGTGGGACAGCCAGTGTACATGGCGCAGAGTGGGACAGCCAGTGTACATGGGGGGGAGTGGGTCAGCCAGTGTTCATGGAGTGGAGTGGGACAGCCAGTGTACATGGAGTGAAGTGGGACAGTCAGTGTACTTGGAGGTGAGTCAGACAGCCAGTGTACATGGAGCAGATTGGGAGGGGCAGAGTACCTGGAGCAGAGTAAGACAGCCAGTGTACATGGAGGGGAGTGGGACAGCCAGTGTACATGGAGCAGAGTGGGACAGCCAGTGTATTTGGAGATGAGTTGGAAAGCCAGTGTACTTGGAAAGGAGTGGGACAGCCAGTGTACATGGAGGAGAGTGGGACAGCCAGTGTACCTGGAGCTGAGTGGGACAGCCAGTGTACATGGAGCAGAGTGGGACAGCCAGTGTATATAGAGCAGAGTGGGACAGTGAGTGTACATGGAGGAGAGTGGGACAGCCAGTGTACCTGGAGCAGAGTGGGACAGCCAGTGTACATGGAGAGGAGCGGGATAGCCAGTGTACATGGAGTGAAGTGGGACAGCCAGTGTACATGGGGGGTGGGGGGGGTGGGACAGCCAGTGTACATGGAGGGTAGTGGGACAGCCAGTGTACATGGAGAAGAGTTGGACAGCCAGTGTACATGGAGAGGAGCGGGATAGCCAGTGTACATGGAGTGAAGTGGGACAGCCAGTGTACATGGGGTGGAGTGGGACAGCCAGTGTACATGGAGTGGAGTGGGACAGCCAGTCTACATGGAGCAGAGTGGGACAGCCAGTGTATATAGAGCAGCGTGGAACAGTCAGTGTACATGGGGGGGAGTGGATCAGCCAGTGTTCATGGAGTGGAGTGGGACAGCCAGTGTACATGGAGTGAAGTGGGACAGCCAGTGTACATGGGGGGGAGTGGGACAGCCAGTGTACATGGCGCAGAGTGGGACAGCCAGTGTACATGGAGTGAATTGGGACAGCCAGTGTACATGGAGTGAAGTGGGACAGCCAGTGTACATGATGGGGAGTGGGACAGGCAGTGTACATGGTGGGGAGTGGGACAGCCAGTGTACATGGAGTGAAGTGGGACAGCCAGTGTACATGGGGGGGAGTGGCACAGCCAGTGTACATGGAGCAGATTGGGACAGCCAGTGTACATGGGGAGGAGTGGGACAGCCAGTGTACATGGAACAGAGTGGGAATGCCAGTGTACATAGAGCAGAGTTGGAGAGACAGTGTACCTGGAGCAGAGTGGGACAGCTAGTGTACATGGAGCAGATTGGGGCAGCCAGTGTACATGGAGTGGAGTGGGACAGCCAGTGTACATGGGGGGGAGTGGGACAGCCAGTGTACCTGGAGCAGAGTGGGACAGCCAGTGTACATGGGGAGGAGTGGGACAGCCAGTGTACATGGAGCAGAGTGGGAATGCCAGTGTACATAGAGCAGAGTTGGAGAGACAGTGTACCTGGAGCAGAGTGGGACAGCCAGTGTACAGGGAGCAGAGTGGGACAGTCAGTGTACTTGGAGGGGAGTGGGACAGCCAGTGTACATGGAGGTGAGTGGGACAGTCAGTGTACTTGGAGGTGAGTCAGACAGCCAGTGTACATGGAGCAGATTGGGAGGGGCAGAGTACCTGGAGCAGAGTAAGACAGCCAGTGTACATGGAGGGGAGTGGGACAGCCAGTGTACATGGAGCAGAGTGGGACAGCCAGTGTATTTGGAGATGAGTTGGAAAGCCAGTGTACTTGGAAAGGAGTGGGACAGCCAGTGTACATGGAGGAGAGTGGGACAGCCAGTGTACCTGGAGCTGAGTGGGACAGCCAGTGTACATGGAGCAGAGTGGGACAGCCAGTGTATATAGAGCAGAGTGGGACAGTGAGTGTACATGGAGGAGAGTGGGACAGCCAGTGTACCTGGAGCAGAGTGGGACAGCCAGTGTACATGGAGAGGAGCGGGATAGCCAGTGTACATGGAGTGAAGTGGGACAGCCAGTGTACATGGGGGGTGGGGGGGGTGGGACAGCCAGTGTACATGGAGGGGAGTGGGACAGCCAGTGTACATGGAGAAGAGTTGGACAGCCAGTGTACATGGAGAGGAGCGGGATAGCCAGTGTACATGGAGTGAAGTGGGACAGCCAGTGTACATGGGGTGGAGTGGGACAGCCAGTGTACATGGAGTGGAGTGGGACAGCCAGTCTACATGGGGGGGGGGGAGTGGGACAGCCAGTGTACATGGCGCAGAGTGGGACAGCCAGTGTACATGGCGCAGAGTGGGACAGCCAGTGTACATGGAGTGAAGTTGGACAGCCAGTGTACATGGTGGGGAGTGGGACAGCCAGTGTACATGGCGCAGAGTGGGACAGCCGGTGTACATGGAGGGGAGTTGTACAGCCAGTGTACATGGAGTGGAGTGGGTCGGCCAGTGTACATGGTGGGGGAGTGGGACAGCCAGTGTACATGGCGCAGAGTGGGACAGCCTGTGTACATGGAGTGAAGTTGGACAGCCAGTGTACATGGTGGGGAGCGGGACAGCCAGTGTACATGGCACAGAGTGGGACAGCCGGTGTACATGGAGGTGAGTGAGACCGCCAGTGTACATGGAGCAGAGTGGGACAGCCAGTGTACTTGGAGCAGAGTGGGACAGCCAGTGTACATGGAGGTGAGTGGGACAGCCAGTGTACTTGGAGAAGAGTGGGACATCCAGTGTTCATGGAGTGAAGTGGGACAGCCAGTGTACATGGCACAGAGTGGGACAGCCTGTGTACATGGAGTGAAGTTGGACAGCCAGTGTACATGGTGGGGAGTGAGACCGCCAGTGTACATGGAGCAGAGTGGGACAGCCGGTGTACTTGGAGGGGAGTGGGACAGCCAGTGTACATGGAGGTGAGTGGGACAGCCAGTGTACTTGGAGAAGAGTGGGACATCCAGTATTCATGGAGTGAAGTGGGACAGCCAGTGTACATGGGTGTGTGTGCGACAGCCAGTGTACATGGCGCAGAGTGGGACAGCCAGTGTGCATGGCACAGAGTGGGACAGCCACTGTACTTGGAGAGGAGCAGGACAGCCAGTGTACATGGAGTGGAGTGGGACAGCCCGTGTACATGGAGCAGAGTGGGACAGCCAGTGTATATAGAGCAGCGTGGAACAGTCAGTGTACATGGCGGGGTGTGGGTCAGCCAGTGTTCATGGAGTGGAGTGGGACAGCCAGTGTACATGGAGTGAAGTGGGACAGCCAGTGTACATGGGGGGGAGTGGGACAGCCAGTGTACATGGCGCAGAGTGGGACAGCCAGTGTACATGGAGTGAATTGGGACAGCCAGTGTACATGGAGTGAAGTGGGACAGCCAGTGTACATGGGGGGGAGTGGCACAGCCAGTGTACATGGAGCAGATTGGGACAGCCAGTGTACATGGGGAGGAGTGGGACAGCCAGTGTACATGGAACAGAGTGGGAATGCCAGTGTACATAGAGCAGAGTTGGAGAGACAGTGTACCTGGAGCAGAGTGGGACAGCTAGTGTACATGGAGCAGATTGGGGCAGCCAGTGTACATGGAGTGGAGTGGGACAGCCAGTGTACATGGGGGGGAGTGGGACAGCCAGTGTACCTGGAGCAGAGTGGGACAGCCAGTGTACATGGGGAGGAGTGGGACAGCCAGTGTACATGGAGCAGAGTGGGAATGCCAGTGTACATAGAGCAGAGTTGGAGAGACAGTGTACCTGGAGCAGAGTGGGACAGCCAGTGTACAGGGAGCAGAGTGGGACAGTCAGTGTACTTGGAGGGGAGTGGGACAGCCAGTGTACATGGAGGTGAGTGGGACAGTCAGTGTACTTGGAGGTGAGTCAGACAGCCAGTGTACATGGAGCAGATTGGGAGGGGCAGAGTACCTGGAGCAGAGTAAGACAGCCAGTGTACATGGAGGGGAGTGGGACAGCCAGTGTACATGGAGCAGAGTGGGACAGCCAGTGTATTTGGAGATGAGTTGGAAAGCCAGTGTACTTGGAAAGGAGTGGGACAGCCAGTGTACATGGAGGAGAGTGGGACAGCCAGTGTACCTGGAGCTGAGTGGGACAGCCAGTGTACATGGAGCAGAGTGGGACAGCCAGTGTATATAGAGCAGAGTGGGACAGTGAGTGTACATGGAGGAGAGTGGGACAGCCAGTGTACTTGGAGCAGAGTGGGACAGCCAGTGTACATGGAGAGGAGCGGGATAGCCAGTGTACATGGAGTGAAGTGGGACAGCCAGTGTACATGGGGGGTGGGGGGGGTGGGACAGCCAGTGTACATGGAGGGGGGTGGGACAGCCAGTGTACATGGAGAAGAGTTGGACAGCCAGTGTACATGGAGAGGAGCAGGATAGCCAGTGTACATGGAGTGAAGTGGGACAGCCAGTGTACATGGGGTGGAGTGGGACAGCCAGTGTACATGGAGTGGAGTGGGACAGCCAGTGTACATGGGGGGGAGTGGGACAGCCAGTGTACATGGCGCAGAGTGGGACAGCCAGTGTACATGGCGCAGAGTGGGACAGCCAGTGTACATGGAGTGAAGTTGGACAGCCAGTGTACATGGTGGGGAGTGGGACAGCCAGTGTACATGGCGCAGAGTGGGTCAGCCGGTGTACATGGAGGGGAGTTGTATAGCCAGTGTACATGGAGTGGACTGGGTCGGCCAGTGTACATGGGGGGGGAGTGGGACAGCCATTGTACATGGCGCAGAGTGGGACAGCCTGTGTACATGGAGTGAGGTTGGACAGCCAGTGTACATGGTGGGGAGTGGGACAGCCAGTGTACATGGCACAGAGTGGGACAGCTGGTGTACATGGAGGGGAGTTGGACAGCCAGTGTACATGGAGGTGAGTGAGACCGCCAGTGTACATGGAGCAGAGTGGGACAGCCAGTGTACTTGGAGGGGAGTGGGACAGCCAGTGTACATGGAGGTGAGTGGGACAGCCAGTGTACTTGGAGAAGAGTGGGACATCCAGTGTTCATGGAGTGAAGTGGGACAGCCAGTGTACATGGCACAGAGTGGGACAGCCTGTGTACATGGAGTGAAGTTGGACAGCCAGTGTACATGGTGGGGAGTGAGACCGCCAGTGTACATGGAGGGGGAGTGGGACAGCCAGTGTACATGGCGCAGAGTGGGACAGCCAGTGTACATGGGGGGGAGTGGGTCAGCCAGTGTTCATGGAGTGGAGTGGGACAGCCAGTGTACATGGAGTGAAGTGGGACAGCCAGTGTACATGGGGGGGAGTGGGACAGCCAGTGTACATGGCGCAGAGTGGGACAGTCAGTGTACATGGAGTGAAGTGGGACAGCCAGTGTACATGGAGTGAAGTGGGACAGCCAGTGTACATCGGGGGCAGTGGGACAGCCAGTGTACATGGAGTGGAGTGGGACAGCCAGTGTACATGGAGTGAAGTGGGACAGCTAGTGTACATGGAGCAGAGTGGGACATCCAGTTAACATGGAGTGAAGTGGGACAGCCAGTGTACATGGGGAGGAGTGGGACAGCCATTGTACATGGCGCAGAGTGGGACAGCCAGTGTACATGGTGTGAAGTGGGACAGCCAGTGTACATGGCGGGGGAGTGGGACAGCCAGTGTACATGGCGCAGAGTGGGACAGCCGGTGTACATGGAGGAGAGTTGGACAGCCAGTGTACATGGAGTGAAGTGGGACAGCCAGTGTACATGGTGGGGAGTGGGACAGCCAGTGTACATGGGGTGGAGTGGGACAGCCAGTGTACATGGAGGGGAGTGGGACAACCAGTGTACATGGAGGTGGGTGGGACAGTCAGTGTACTTGGAGGTGAGGCGGACAGCCAGTGTACATGGAGCAGTTTGGGAGGGGCAGAGTACCTGGAGTAGAGTGGGACAGCCAGTATACATCGAGGGGAATCGGATAGCCAGTGTACATGAAGCAGAGTGAGACAGCCAGTGTACATAGAGCAGAGTGGGAGAGACAGTGTACCTGGAGCAGAGTGGGACAGCCAGTGTACATGGAGGGGAGTGGGACAGCCAGTGTACTTGGAGGGGAGTGGGACAGACAGTGTACCTGGCGATGAGTTGGAAAGCCAGTGTACTTGGAAAGGAGTGGGACTGCCAGTGAACATGGAGGGGAGTGGGACAGCCAGTTTACCTGGAAAAGAGTGGGACAGCCAGTGTACATGGAGGGGAGTGGGACAGCCAGTGTATATAGAGCAGAGTGGGACAGTCAGTGTACATGGAGGTGAGTGGGTCAGCCAGTGTACCTGGACCAAAGTGGGACAGCCAGTGTACATGGAGGGGAGTGGGACAGCCCGTGTACATGGAGCAGAGTCGGACAGCCAGTGTACATGGGGGGGAGTGGGCCAGCCAGTGTATATGGCACAGAGTGGGACAGCCAGTGTACATGGGGGGGAGTGGGCCAGCCAGTGTACATGGCGCAGAGTGGGACAGCCAGTGTACATGGAGTGAAGTGGGACAGCCAGTGTACATGGGGGGGGGGGAGTGGGACAGCCAGTGGACATGGCACAGAGTGGGACAGAGGGTGTACATGGAGGGGATTTGGACAGCCAGTGTACATGGAGTGGAGTGGGACAGCCAGTGTACATGGAGTGAAGTGAGACATCCAGTGTACATGGGGGGGTGTGGGACAGCCAGTGTACATGGGTGTGTGTGGGATAGCCAGTGTACATGGCGCAGAATGGGACAGCCAGTGTACATGGAGGTGAGTGGGACAGTCAGTGTACTTGGAGGTGAGTAGGACTACCAGTGTACATGGACCAGATTGGGAGGGGTAGTGTACCTGGAGCAGAGTGGGACAGCCAGTGTACATGGGGGGGAGTGGGCCAGCCAGTGTACATGGCGCAGAGTGGGACAGCCAGTGTTCATGGAGTGAAGTGGGACAGCCAGTGTACATGGGGGGGAGTGGGACAGCCAGTGGACATGGCACAGAGTGGGACAGAGGGTGTACATGGAGGGGATTTGGACAGCCAGTGTACATGGAGTGGAGTGGGACAGCCAGTGTACATGGAGTGAAGTGAGACATCCAGTGTACATGGGGGTGTGTGGGACAGCCAGTGAACATGGGTGTGTGTGGGATAGCCAGTGTACATGGCGCAGAATGGGACAGCCAGTGTACATGGAGCAGAGTGGGACAGCCAGTGTACATGGAGGTGAGTGGGACAGTCAGTGTACTTGGAGGTGAGTAGGACTACCAGTGTACATGGACCAGATTGGGAGGGGTAGTGTACCTGGAGCAGAGTGGGACAGCCAGTGTACATGGGGGGGAGTGGGACAGCCAGTGTATATAGAGCAGAATGGGACAGTCAGTGTACATGGAGGAGAGTGGGACAGCCAGTGTACCTGGAGCAGAGTGGGACAGCCAGTGTACATGGAGGGGAGTGGGACAGCCAGTGTACATGGAGAAGAGTTGGACTGCCAGTGTACATGGAGAGGAGCGGGATAGCCAGTGTACATGGAGTGAAGTGGGACAACCAGTGTACATGGGGAGGAGTGGGACAGCCAGTGTACATGGCGCAGAGTGGGACAGCCGGTGTACATGGAGGGGAGTTGGACAGCCAGTGTACATGGAGTGGTGTGGGACAGCCAGTGAACATGGGGGGGAGTGGGACAGCCAGTGTACATGGAGGGGAGTGGGACAACCAGTGTACATGGAGTGAAGTTGGACAGCCAGTGTACATGGTGCGGAGTGGGACAGCCAGTGTATATGGCGCAGAGTGGGACAGCCGGTGTACATGGAGGGGAGTTGGACAGCCAGTGTACATGGAGCAGAGTGGGACAGCCAGTGTACATGGAGCAGAGTGGGACATCCAGTGTATTTGGAGATGAGTTGGAAAGCCAGTGTACTTGGAAAGGAGTGGGACAGCCAGTGTACATGGAGGAGAGTGGGACAGCCAGTGTACCTGGAGCAGAGTGGGACAGCCAGTGTACATGGCGCAGAGTGGGACAGCCAGTGTATATAGAGCAGCGTGGGACAGTCAGTATACATGGAGGTGAGTGGGACAGCCAGTGTACATGGAGTGTAGTGGGATAGCCAGTGTACATGGAGTGAAGTGGGACATCCAGTGTACATAGGGGTGTGTGGGACAGCCAGTGTACATGGCGCAGAGTGGGACAGCCAGTGTACATTGAGTGAAGTGGGACAGCCAGTGTACATGGGGGGGAGTGGGACAGCCAGTGTACATGGCACAGAGTGGGACAGCCAGTGTACATGGCACAGAGTGGGGCAGCCGGTGTATGGAGGGGAATGGGACAGCCAGTGTACCTGGAGGGGAGTGGGACAGCCAGTGTACATGAAGCGGAGTGGGACAGCCAGTGTACCTGTTGGTGAATGGGACAGTCAGTGTACTTGGAGGTGAGTAGGACAGCCAGTGTACATGGAGCAGATTGGGAGGGGCAGTGTACCTGGAGGGGAGTGGGACAGCCAGTGTACATGGAGCAGAGTGGGAATGCCAGTGTACATAGAGCAGAGTTGGAGAGACAGTGTACCTGGAGGGGAGTGGGATAGCCAGTGTACCTGGAGAAGAGTGGGACAGCCAGTGTACTTGGAGAGGGGCGGGACAGCCAGTGTACATGGAGTGGAGTGGGACAGCCAGTGTACATGGAGCAGAGTGGGACAGCCAGCGTATATAGTGCAGAGTGGGACAGTCAGTGTACATGGGGGGGAGTGGGACAGCCAGTGTACATGGAGTGAAGTGGGGCAGCCAGTGTACTTGGAGAGGGGCGGGACAGCCAGTGTACATGGAGTGGAGTGGGACAGCCAGTGTACTTGGAGAAGAGTTGGACAGCCAGTGTACATGGAGAGGAGCGGGATAGCCAGTGTACATGGAGTGAAGTGGGACAACCAGTGTACATGGGGAGGAGTGGGACAGCCAGCGTATATAGTGCAGAGTGGGACAGTCAGTGTACATGGGGGGGAGTGGGATAGCCAGTGTACATGGAGTGGAGTGGGACAGCCAGTGTACATGGCGCAGAGCGGGACAGCCAGTGTACATGGAGGGGAGTAGGACAGCCAGTGTACATGGAGCAGAGTGGGAATGCCAGTATACATAGAGCAGAGTTGGAGAGACAGTGTACCTGGAGGGGAGTGGGATAGCCAGTGTACATGAAGGGGAGTGGGACAGTCAGTGTACCTGGAGGAGAGTGGCACAGCCAGTGTACATAGGGGGGAGTGGGACCGCCAGTGTACATGGAGCAGAGTGGGACAGCCGGTGTATGGAGGGGAGTGGGACAGCCAGTGTACCTGGAGGGGAGTGGGACAGCCAATGTACATGGTGGTGAATGGGACAGCCAGTGGACTTGGAGGCGAGTAGGACAGCCAGTGTTTCTGGAGCAGATTAGGAGGGGCAGTGTACCTGGAGCAGAGTGGGACAGCCAGTGTACATGGTGCAGAGTGGGACAGCCAGTGTACATGACGTGGAGTGGGACAGCCAGTGTACCTGGAGCAGAGTGGGACAGCCAGTGTACATGGAGCAGAGTAGGACAGCCAGTGTACATGGAGGTGAGTGGGACAGTCAGTGTACTGGAGGTGAGTAGGACTACCAGTGTACATGGAGCAGATTGGGAGGGGTAGTGTACCTGGAGCAGAGTGGGACAGCCAGTGTACATGGGGCAGAGTGGGACAGCCAGTGTACTTGGAGAGGAGCCAGACAGCCAGTGTACATGGAGTGGAATGGGACAGCCAGTGTACATGGAGTGGAGTGGGACAGCCAGTGTACATGCGGGGGAGTGGGACAGCCAGTGTACATGGTGCAGAGTGGGACAGCCAGTGTACATGGAGTGGAGTGGGACAGCCTGTGTACATGGAGCAGAGTGGGACAGCCAGCGTATATAGTGCAGAGTGGGACAGTCAGTGTACATGGGGGGGAGTGGGACAGCCAGTGTACATGGAGTGGAGTGGGACAGCCAGTGTACATGCGGGGGAGTGGGACAGCCAGTGTACATGGTGCAGAGTGGGACAGCCAGTGTACATGGAGTGAAGTGGGACCGCCAGTGTACATGGGGGGGAGTGGGACAGCCAGTGTACATGGCGCAGAGCGGGACAGCCAGTGTACATGGAGGGGAGTAGGACAGCCAGTGTACATGGAGCAGAGTGGGACAGCCAGTGTACATGGAGTGGAGTGGGACAGCCTGTGTACATGGAGCAGAGTGGGACAGCCAGCGTATATAGTGCAGAGTGGGACAGTCAGTGTACATGGGGGGGAGTGGGACAGCCAGTGTACATGGAGTGGAGTGGGACAGCCAGTGTACATGCGGGGGAGTGGGACAGCCAGTGTACATGGTGCAGAGTGGGACAGCCAGTGTACATGGAGTGAAGTGGGACCGCCAGTGTACATGGGGGGGAGTGGGACAGCCAGTGTGCATGGCGCAGAGCGGGACAGCCAGTGTACATGGATGGGAGTAGGACAGCCAGTGTACATGGAGCAGAGTGGGAATGCCAGTATACATAGAGCAGAGTTGGAGAGACAGTGTACCTGGAGGGGAGTGGGATAGCCAGTGTACATGAAGGGGAGTGGGACAGTCAGTGTACCTGGAGGAGAGTGGCACAGCCAGTGTACATAGGGGGGAGTGGGACCGCCAGTGTACATGGAGCAGAGTGGGACAGCCGGTGTATGGAGGGGAGTGGGACAGCCAGTGTACCTGGAGGGGAGTGGGACAGCCAATGTACATGGTGGTGAATGGGACAGCCAGTGGACTTGGAGGCGAGTAGGACAGCCAGTGTTTCTGGAGCAGATTAGGAGGGGCAGTGTACCTGGAGCAGAGTGGGACAGCCAGTGTACATGGTGCAGAGTGGGACAGCCAGTGTACATGACGTGGAGTGGGACAGCCAGTGTACCTGGAGCAGAGTGGGACAGCCAGTGTACATGGAGCAGAGTGGGACAGCCAGTGTACATGGAGGTGAGTGGGACAGTCAGTGTACTGGAGGTGAGTAGGACTACCAGTGTACATGGAGCAGATTGGGAGGGGTAGTGTACCTGGAGCAGAGTGGGACAGCCAGTGTACATGGGGCAGAGTGGGACAGCCAGTGTACTTGGAGAGGAGCCGGACAGCCAGTGTACATGGAGTGGAGTGGGACAACCAGTGTATATAGAGCAGAGTGGGACAGTCAGTGTACATGGTGGGGAGTGGGTCAGCCAGTGTACATGGAGTGGAGTGGATTGGGACAGCCAGTGTACATGGAGTGAAGTGGGACAGCCAGTGTACTTGGGGGGGTGGAGTGGGACAGCCAGTGTACATGTCGCAGGTTGGGAGGGACAGTGTACCTGGAGCAGAGTGGGACAGCCAGTGTACTTGGAGCAGAGTGGGACAGCCAGTATACACGGAGGTGAGTGGGACAGTCAGTGTACTTGGAGGTGAGTCGGACAGCCAGCGTACATGGAGCAGATTGGGAGGGGCAGAGTACCTGGAGCAGAGTGGGACATCCAGTGTATTTGGAGATGAGTTGGAAAGCCAGTGTACTTGGAAAGGAGTGGGACAGCCAGTGTACATGGAGGAGAGTGGGACAGCCAGTGTACCTGGAGCAGAGTGGGACAGCCAGTGTACATGGAGCAGAGTGGGACAGCCAGTGTATATAGCGCAGAGTGGGACAGTCAGTGTTCATGGAGGAGAGTGGGACAGCCAGTGTACCTGGAGCAGAGTGGGACAGCCAGTGTACATGGAGGGGAGTGGGACAGCCAGTGTACCTGGAGAAGAGTTGGACAGCCAGTGTACATGGAGAGGTGCAGGATAGCCAGTGTACATGGGGGGGGGGGGATTGGGACAGCCAGTGTACATGGCGCAGAGTGGGACTGCCAGTTACATGGAGGGGAGTGGGACAGCCAGTGTACATGGAGTGCAGTGGGACAGCCAGTGTACATGGGTCGGAGTGGGGCAGCCAGTGTACATGGAGTGAAGTTGGACAGCCAGTGTACATGGTGGGGAGTGGGACTGCCAGTGTACATGGAGCAGAGTGGGACAGCCAGTGTACATGGAGGGGAGTGGGACAGCCAGTGTACATGGAGGTGAGTGGGACAGCCAGTGTACATGGAGCAGAGTGGGACATCCAGTGTTCATGGAGTGAAGTGGGACAGCCAGTGTACATGGGGGTGTGTGCGACAGCCAGTGTACATGGCGCAGAGTGGGACAGCTGGTGTACATGGAGTGGAGTTGGACAGCCAGTGTACATGGAGTGGAGTGGGACAGCCAGTGTACATGGGGCAGAGTGGGACAGCCAGTGTACTTGGAGAGGAGCCGGACAGCCAGTGTACATGGAGTGGAGTGGGACAGCCAGTGTATATAGAGCAGAGTGGGACAGTCAGTGTACATGGTGGGGAGTGGGTCAGCCAGTGTACATGGAGTGGAGTGGATTGGGACAGCCAGTGTACATGGAGTGAAGTGGGACAGCCAGTGTACTTGGGGGGGGGTGGGGGGAGTGGGACAGCCAGTGTACATGTCGCAGGTTGGGAGGGACAGTGTACCTGGAGCAGAGTGGGACAGCCAGTGTACTTGGAGCAGAGTGGGACAGCCAGTATACACAGAGGTGAGTGGGACAGTCAGTGTACTTGGAGGTGAGTCGGACAGCCAGTGTACATGGAGCAGATTGGGAGGGGCAGAGTACCTGGAGCAGAGTGGGACATCCAGTGTATTTGGAGATGAGTTGGAAAGCCAGTGTACTTGGAAAGGAGTGGGACAGCCAGTGTACATGGAGGAGAGTGGGACAGCCAGTGTACCTGGAGCAGAGTGGGACAGCCAGTGTACATGGAGCAGAGTGGGACAGCCAGTGTATATAGCGCAGAGTGGGACAGTCAGTGTTCATGGAGGAGAGTGGGACAGCCAGTGTACCTGGAGCAGAGTGGGACAGCCAGTGTACATGGAGGGGAGTGGGACAGCCAGTGTACCTGGAGAAGAGTTGGACAGCCAGTGTACATGGAGAGGTGCAGGATAGCCAGTGTACATGGCGGGGGGGGGGGGGGGATTGGGACAGCCAGTGTACATGGCGCAGAGTGGGACTGCCAGTTACATGGAGGGGAGTGGGACAGCCAGTGTACATGGAGTGCAGTGGGACAGCCAGTGTACATGGGTCGGAGTGGGACAGCCAGTGTACATGGAGTGAAGTTGGACAGCCAGTGTACATGGTGGGGAGTGGGACTGCCAGTGTACATGGAGCAGAGTGGGACAGCCAGTGTACATGGAGGGGAGTGGGACAGCCAGTGTACATGGAGGTGAGTGGGACAGCCAGTGTACATGGAGCAGAGTGGGACATCCAGTGTTCATGGAGTGAAGTGGGACAGCCAGTGTACATGGGGGTGTGTGCGACAGCCAGTGTACATGGCGCAGAGTGGGACAGCTGGTGTACATGGAGTGGAGTTGGACAGCCAGTGTACATGGAGTGGAGTGGGACAGCCAGTGTACATGGGGCAGAGTGGGACAGCCAGTGTACTTGGAGAGGAGCCGGACAGCCAGTGTACATGGAGTGGAGTGGGACAGCCAGTGTATATAGAGCAGAGTGGGACAGTCAGTGTACATGGTGGGGAGTGGGTCAGCCAGTGTACATGGAGTGGAGTGGATTGGGACAGCCAGTGTACATGGAGTGAAGTGGGACAGCCAGTGTACTTGGGGGGGGGTGGGGGGAGTGGGACAGCCAGTGTACATGTCGCAGGTTGGGAGGGACAGTGTACCTGGAGCAGAGTGGGACAGCCAGTGTACTTGGAGCAGAGTGGGACAGCCAGTATACACAGAGGTGAGTGGGACAGTCAGTGTACTTGGAGGTGAGTCGGACAGCCAGTGTACATGGAGCAGATTGGGAGGGGCAGAGTACCTGGAGCAGAGTGGGACATCCAGTGTATTTGGAGATGAGTTGGAAAGCCAGTGTACTTGGAAAGGAGTGGGACAGCCAGTGTACATGGAGGAGAGTGGGACAGCCAGTGTACCTGGAGCAGAGTGGGACAGCCAGTGTACATGGAGCAGAGTGGGACAGCCAGTGTATATAGCGCAGAGTGGGACAGTCAGTGTTCATGGAGGAGAGTGGGACAGCCAGTGTACCTGGAGCAGAGTGGGACAGCCAGTGTACATGGAGGGGAGTGGGACAGCCAGTGTACCTGGAGAAGAGTTGGACAGCCAGTGTACATGGAGAGGTGCAGGATAGCCAGTGTACATGGGGGGGTGGGGGGGGGGGATTGGGACAGCCAGTGTACATGGCGCAGAGTGGGACTGCCGGTTATATGGAGGGGAGTGGGACAGCCAGTGTACATGGAGTGCAGTGGGACAGCCAGTGTACATGGGGCGGAGTGGGACAGCCAGTGTACATGGCGCAGAGTGGGACAGCCGGTGTACATGGAGGGGAGTTGGACAGCCAGTGTACATGGAGTGGTGTGGGACAGCCAGTGAACATGGGGGGGAGTGGGACAGCCAGTGTACCTGGAGCAGAGTGGGACAGCCAGTGTACTTGGAGCAGAGTGGGACAGCCAGTATACACGGAGGTGAGTGGGACAGTCAGTGTACTTGGAGGTGAGTCGGACAGCCAGTGTACATGGAGCAGATTGGGAGGGGCAGAGTACCTGGAGCAGAGTGGGACATCCAGTGTATTTGGAGATGAGTTGGAAAGCCAGTGTACTTGGAAAGGAGTGGGACAGCCAGTGTACATGGAGGAGAGTGGGACAGCCAGTGTACCTGGAGCAGAGTGGGACAGCCAGTGTACATGGCGCAGAGTGGGACAGCCAGTGTATATAGAGCAGCGTGGGACAGTCAGTATACATGGAGGTGAGTGGGACAGCCAGTGTACATGGAGTGTAGTGGGATAGCCAGTGTACATGGAGTGAAGTGGGACATCCAGTGTACATAGGGGTGTGTGGGACAGCCAGTGTACATGGCGCAGAGTGGGACAGCCAGTGTACATTGAGTGAAGTGGGACAGCCAGTGTACATGGGGGGGAGTGGGACAGCCAGTGTACATGGCACAGAGTGGGACAGCCAGTGTACATGGCACAGAGTGGGGCAGCCGGTGTATGGAGGGGAATGGGACAGCCAGTGTACCTGGAGGGGAGTGGGACAGCCAGTGTACATGAAGCGGAGTGGGACAGCCAGTGTACCTGTTGGTGAATGGGACAGTCAGTGTACTTGGAGGTGAGTAGGACAGCCAGTGTACATGGAGCAGATTGGGAGGGGCAGTGTACCTGGAGGGGAGTGGGACAGCCAGTGTACATGGAGCAGAGTGGGAATGCCAGTGTACATAGAGCAGAGTTGGAGAGACAGTGTACCTGGAGGGGAGTGGGATAGCCAGTGTACCTGGAGAAGAGTGGGACAGCCAGTGTACTTGGAGAGGGGCGGGACAGCCAGTGTACATGGAGTGGAGTGGGACAGCCAGTGTACATGGAGCAGAGTGGGACAGCCAGCGTATATAGTGCAGAGTGGGACAGTCAGTGTACATGGGGGGGAGTGGGACAACCAGTGTACATGGAGTGAAGTGGGGCAGCCAGTGTACTTGGAGAGGGGCGGGACAGCCAGTGTACATGGAGTGGAGTGGGACAGCCAGTGTACATGGAGAAGAGTTGGACAGCCAGTGTACATGGAGAGGAGCGGGATAGCCAGTGTACATGGAGTGAAGTGGGACAACCAGTGTACATGGGGAGGAGTGGGACAGCCAGCGTATATAGTGCAGAGTGGGACAGTCAGTGTACATGGGGGGGAGTGGGACAGCCAGTGTACATGGTGCAGAGTGGGACAGCCAGTGTACATGGAGTGAAGTGGGACCGCCAGTGTACATGGGGGGGAGTGGGACAGCCAGTGTACATGGCGCAGAGCGGGACAGCCAGTGTACATGGAGGGGAGTAGGACAGCCAGTGTACATGGAGCAGAGTGGGAATGCCAGTATACATAGAGCAGAGTTGGACAGTCAGTGTACCTGGAGGAGAGTGGCACAGCCAGTGTACATAGGGGGGAGTGGGACCGCCAGTGTACATGGAGCAGAGTGGGACAGCCGGTGTATGGAGGGGAGTGGGACAGCCAGTGTACCTGGAGGGGAGTGGGACAGCCAATGTACATGGTGGTGAATGGGACAGCCAGTGGACTTGGAGGCGAGTAGGACAGCCAGTGTTTCTGGAGCAGATTAGGAGGGGCAGTGTACCTGGAGCAGAGTGGGACAGCCAGTGTACATGGTGCAGAGTGGGACAGCCAGTGTACATGACGTGGAGTGGGACAGCCAGTGTACCTGGAGCAGAGTGGGACAGCCAGTGTACATGGAGCAGAGTGGGACAGCCAGTGTACATGGAGGTGAGTGGGACAGTCAGTGTACTGGAGGTGAGTAGGACTACCAGTGTACATGGAGCAGATTGGGAGGGGTAGTGTACCTGGAGCAGAGTGGGACAGCCAGTGTACATGGGGCAGAGTGGGACAGCCAGTGTACTTGGAGAGGAGCCGGACAGCCAGTGTACATGGAGTGGAATGGGACAGCCAGTGTACATGGAGTGGAGTGGGACAGCCAGTGTACATGCGGGGGAGTGGGACAGCCAGTGTACATGGTGCAGAGTGGGACAGCCAGTGTACATGGAGTGGAGTGGGACAGCCAGTGTACATGCGGGGGAGTGGGACAGCCAGCGTACATGGTGCAGAGTGGGACAGCCAGTGTACATGGAGTGAAGTGGGACCGCCAGTGTACATGGGGGGGAGTGGGACAGCCAGTGTACATGGCGCAGAGCGGGACAGCCAGTGTACATGGAGGGGAGTAGGACAGCCAGTGTACATGGAGCAGAGTGGGAATGCCAGTATACATAGAGCAGAGTTGGAGAGACAGTGTACCTGGAGGGGAGTGGGATAGCCAGTGTACATGAAGGGGAGTGGGACAGTCAGTGTACCTGGAGGAGAGTGGCACAGCCAGTGTACATAGGGGGGAGTGGGACCGCCAGTGTACATGGAGCAGAGTGGGACAGCCGGTGTATGGAGGGGAGTGGGACAGCCAGTGTACCTGGAGGGGAGTGGGACAGCCAATGTACATGGTGGTGAATGGGACAGCCAGTGGACTTGGAGGCGAGTAGGACAGCCAGTGTTTCTGGAGCAGATTAGGAGGGGCAGTGTACCTGGAGCAGAGTGGGACAGCCAGTGTACATGGTGCAGAGTGGGACAGCCAGTGTACATGACGTGGAGTGGGACAGCCAGTGTACATGTCGCAGGTTGGGAGGGACAGTGTACCTGGAGCAGAGTGGGACAGCCAGTGTACTTGGAGCAGAGTGGGACAGCCAGTATACACGGAGGTGAGTGGGACAGTCAGTGTACTTGGAGGTGAGTCGGACAGCCAGCGTACATGGAGCAGATTGGGAGGGGCAGAGTACCTGGAGCAGAGTGGGACATCCAGTGTATTTGGAGATGAGTTGGAAAGCCAGTGTACTTGGAAAGGAGTGGGACAGCCAGTGTACATGGAGGAGAGTGGGACAGCCAGTGTACCTGGAGCAGAGTGGGACAGCCAGTGTACATGGAGCAGAGTGGGACAGCCAGTGTATATAGCGCAGAGTGGGACAGTCAGTGTTCATGGAGGAGAGTGGGACAGCCAGTGTACCTGGAGCAGAGTGGGACAGCCAGTGTACATGGAGGGGAGTGGGACAGCCAGTGTATCTGGAGAAGAGTTGGACAGCCAGTGTACATGGAGAGGTGCAGGATAGCCAGTGTACATGGGGGGGGGGGGGGGGGGGGGGATTGGGACAGCCAGTGTACATGGCGCAGAGTGGGACTGCCAGTTACATGGAGGGGAGTGCGACAGCCAGTGTACATGGAGTGCAGTGGGACAGCCAGTGTATATGGGTCGGAGTGGGACAGCCAGTGTACATGGAGTGAAGTTGGACAGCCAGTGTACATGGTGGGGAGTGGGACTGCCAGTGTACATGGAGCAGAGTGGGACAGCCAGTGTACATGGAGGGGAGTGGGACAGCCAGTGTACATGGAGGTGAGTGGGACAGCCAGTGTACATGGAGCAGAGTGGGACATCCAGTGTTCATGGAGTGAAGTGGGACAGCCAGTGTACATGGGGGTGTGTGCGACAGCCAGTGTACATGGCGCAGAGTGGGACAGCTGGTGTACATGGAGTGGAGTTGGACAGCCAGTGTACATGGAGTGGAGTGGGACAGCCAGTGTACATGGGGCAGAGTGGGACAGCCAGTGTACTTGGAGAGGAGCCGGACAGCCAGTGTACATGGAGTGGAGTGGGACAGCCAGTGTATATAGAGCAGAGTGGGACAGTCAGTGTACATGGTGGGGAGTGGGTCAGCCAGTGTACATGGAGTGGAGTGGATTGGGACAGCCAGTGTACATGGAGTGAAGTGGGACAGCCAGTGTACTTGGGGGGGGGGGGGAGTGGGACAGCCAGTGTACATGTCGCAGGTTGGGAGGGACAGTGTACCTGGAGCAGAGTGGGACAGCCAGTGTACTTGGAGCAGAGTGGGACAGCCAGTATACACGGAGGTGAGTGGGACAGTCAGTGTACTTGGAGGTGAGTCGGACAGCCAGTGTACATGGAGCAGATTGGGAGGGGCAGAGTACCTGGAGCAGAGTGGGACATCCAGTGTATTTGGAGATGAGTTGGAAAGCCAGTGTACTTGGAAAGGAGTGGGACAGCCAGTGTACATGGAGGAGAGTGGGACAGCCAGTGTACCTGGAGCAGAGTGGGACAGCCAGTGTACATGGAGCAGAGTGGGACAGCCAGTGTATATAGCGCAGAGTGGGACAGTCAGTGTTCATGGAGGAGAGTGGGACAGCCAGTGTACCTGGAGCAGAGTGGGACAGCCAGTGTACATGGAGGGGAGTGGGACAGCCAGTGTACCTGGAGAAGAGTTGGACAGCCAGTGTACATGGAGAGGTGCAGGATAGCCAGTGTACATGGGTGGGGGGGGGGGGGGGGGGGATTGGGACAGCCAGTGTACATGGCGCAGAGTGGGACAGCTGGTGTACATGGAGTGGAGTTGGACAGCCAGTGTACATGGAGTGGAGTGGGACAGCCAGTGTACATGGGGCAGAGTGGGACAGCCAGTGTACTTGGAGAGGAGCCGGACAGCCAGTGTACATGGAGTGGAGTGGGACAGCCAGTGTATATAGAGCAGAGTGGGACAGTCAGTGTACATGGTGGGGAGTGGGTCAGCCAGTGTACATGGAGTGGAGTGGATTGGGACAGCCAGTGTACATGGAGTGAAGTGGGACAGCCAGTGTACTTGGGGGGGGGGGGGAGTGGGACAGCCAGTGTACATGTCGCAGGTTGGGAGGGACAGTGTACCTGGAGCAGAGTGGGACAGCCAGTGTACTTGGAGCAGAGTGGGACAGCCAGTATACACGGAGGTGAGTGGGACAGTCAGTGTACTTGGAGGTGAGTCGGACAGCCAGTGTACATGGAGCAGATTGGGAGGGGCAGAGTACCTGGAGCAGAGTGGGACATCCAGTGTATTTGGAGATGAGTTGGAAAGCCAGTGTACTTGGAAAGGAGTGGGACAGCCAGTGTACATGGAGGAGAGTGGGACAGCCAGTGTACCTGGAGCAGAGTGGGACAGCCAGTGTACATGGAACAGAGTGGGACAGCCAGTGTATATAGCGCAGAGTGGGACAGTCAGTGTTCATGGAGGAGAGTGGGACAGCCAGTGTACCTGGAGCAGAGTGGGACAGCCAGTGTACATGGAGGGGAGTGGGACAGCCAGTGTACCTGGAGAAGAGTTGGACAGCCAGTGTACATGGAGAGGTGCAGGATAGCCAGTGTACATGGGTGGGGGGGGGGGGGGGGATTGGGACAGCCAGTGTACATGGCGCAGAGTGGGACTGCCAGTTACATGGAGGGGAGTGGGACAGCCAGTGTACATGGAGTGCAGTGGGACAGCCAGTGTACATGGGGCGGAGTGGGACAGCCAGTGTACATGGAGTGAAGTTGGACAGCCAGTGTACATGGTGGGGAGTGGGACAGCCAGTGTACATGGAGCAGAGTGGGACAGCCAGTGTACATGGAGGGGAGTGGGACAGCCAGTGTACATGAAGGTGAGTGGGACAGCCAGTGTACATGGAGCAGAGTGGGACATCCAGTGTTCATGGAGTGAAGTGGGACAGCCAGTGTACATGGGGGTGTGTGCGACAGCCTGTGTACATGGAGTGAAGTGGGACAGCCAGTGTACATGGAGTGGAGTGGGACAGCCAGTGTACATGGGGGGAGTGGGACCGCCAGTGTACATGGCGCAGAGTGGGACAGCCTGTGTACATGGAGTGAAGTTGGACAGCCAGTGTACATGGTGGGGAGTGGGATAGCCAGTGTACATGGCGCAGAGTGGGACAGCCAGTGTACATGGAGTGAAGTAGGACAGCCAGTGTACATGGGGGTGTGTGCGACAGCCAGTGTACATGGCGCAGAGTGGGACAGCCAGTGTATATAGAGCAGTGTGGGACAGTCAGTGTAAATGGAGCAGAGTGGGACAGTCAGTGTACGTGGAGTGGAGTGGGACAGCCAGTGTACATGGGGTGAAGTGGGACATCCAGTGTACATGGCGGGGAGTGGGACAGCCAGAGTACATGGCGCAGAGTCGGGCAGCTGGTGTATGGAGGGGAGTGGGACAGCCAGTGTACCTGGAGGGGAGTGGGACAGCCAGTGTACCTGGTGGTGAATGGGACAGTCAGTGTACTTGGAGGCGAGTAAATCAGCCTGTGTATATGGAGCAGATTAGGAGGGGCAGTGTACCTGGAGCAGAGTGGGACAGCCAGTGTACATGGAGCAGAGTGGGACAGCCAGTATACATGGAGGTGAGTGGGACAGTCAGTGTACTTGGAGGTGAGTAGGACAGTCAGTGTACTTGGAAAGGAGTGGGACAGCCAGTGTACATGGAGCAGATTGGGAGGGGCAGTGTACCTGGAGCAGATTGGGACAGCCAGTGTACATGGAGCAGAGTGGGATAGCCAGTGTACATGGAGGGGAGTGGAACAGCCAGTGTACATGGAGCAGAGTTGGAATGCCAGTATACATGGAGCAGAGTTGGAGAGACAGTGTACTTGGAGGTGAGTGGGATAGCCAGTGTACCTGGAGCAAAGTGGGACAGCCAGTGTACATGGAGGGGAGTGAGACAGCCAGTGTACATGGAGCAGAGTGGGACAGCCAGTGTACATGGAGTGAAGTGGGACAGCCAGTGTACATGGAGCAGAGTGGGACATCCAGTGTTCATGGAGTGAAGTGGGACAGCCAGTGTACATGGGTGTGTGTGCGACAGCCAGTGTACATGGCGCAGAGTGGGACAGCTGGTGTACATGGAGGGGAGTTGGACAGCCAGTGTACATGGAGTGGAGTGGGACAGCCAGTGTACATGGGGGGAGTGGGACCGCCAGTGTACATGGCGCAGAGTGGGACAGCCTGTGTACATGGAGTGAAGTTGGACAGCCAGTGTACATGGTGGGGAGTGGGATAGCCAGTGTACATGGCGCAGAGTGGGACAGCCAGTGTACATGGAGTGAAGTAGGACAGCCAGTGTACATGGGGGTGTGTGCGACAGCCAGTGTTCATGGAGTGAAGTGGGACAGCCAGTGTATATAGAGCAGTGTGGGACAGTCAGTGTAAATGGAGCAGAGTGGGACAGTCAGTGTACGTGGAGTGGAGTGGGACAGCCAGTGTACATGGGGTGAAGTGGGACATCCAGTGTACATGGGGGGGAGTGGGACAGCCAGAGTACATGGCGCAGAGTGGGGCAGCTGGTGTATGGAGGGGAGTGGGACAGCCAGTGTACCTGGAGGGGAGTGGGACAGCCAGTGTACCTGGTGGTGAATGGGACAGTCAGTGTACTTGGAGGCGAGTAAATCAGCCTGTGTATATGGAGCAGATTAGGAGGGGCAGTGTACCTGGAGCAGAGTGGGACAGCCAGTGTACATGGAGCAGAGTGGGACAGCCAGTGTACATGGATCAGAGTGGGACAGCCAGTATACATGGAGGTGAGTGGGACAGTCAGTGTACTTGGAGGTGAGTAGGACAGTCAGTGTACTTGGAAAGGAGTGGGACAGCCAGTGTACATGGAGCAGATTGGGACAGGCAGTGTACCTGGAGCAGATTGGGACAGCCAGTGTACATGGAGCAGAGTGGGATAGCCAGTGTACATGGAGGGGAGTGGGACAGCCAGTGTACATGGAGCAGAGTGGGAATGCCAGTATACATGGAGCAGAGTTGGAGAGACAGTGTACTTGGAGGTGAGTGGGATAGCCAGTGTACCTGGAGCAAAGTGGGACAGCCAGTGTACATGGAGGGGAGTGAGACAGCCAGTGTACATGGAGCAGAGTGGGACAGCCAGTGTACCTGGAGGAGAGTGGGACAGCCAGTGTATATTGAGTGGAGTGGGGCAGCCAGTGTACCTGGGGGGGAGTGGGACAGCCAGTGTACATTGAGTGGAGTGGGGCAGCCAGTGTACCTGGGGGGGAGTGGGACAGCCAGTGTACATGGAGCAGATTGGGACAGCCAGTGTACATGGAGCAGAATGGGACAGTCAGTGTACATGGAGGGGAGTGGGACAGCCAGTGTACATGGGGGGGAGTGGGACAGCCAGGGTACATTGAGTGGAGTGGGGCAGCCAGTGTACATGGGGGGGAGTGGGACAGCCAGTGTATATTGAGTGGAGTGGGGCAGCCAGTGTACCTGGAGCAGAGTGGGACAGCCAGTGTACCTGGAGCAGATTGGGAGAGCCAGTGTACATGGAGGGGAGTGGGTCTGCCAGTGTACATGGAGCGGAGTGGGACAGCCAGTGTACATGGAGCGGAGTGGGACAGCCAGTGTACATGGAGGTGAGTGGGACAGCCAGTGTACTTGGAGAAGAGTGGGACATCCAGTGTTCATGGAGTGATGTGCGACAGCCAGTGTACATGGCGCAGAGTGGGACAGCCAGTGTGCATGGCACAGAGTGGGACAGCCACTGTACTTGGAGAGGAGTGGGACAGCCAGTGTACGTGGAGGGGAGTGGGACAGCCAGTGTACATGGAGGTGAGTGGGACAGCCAGTGTACTTGGAGAAGAGTGGGACATCCAGTGTTCATGGAGTGAAGTGGGACAGCCAGTGTACATGGGTGTGTGTGCGACAGCCAGTCTACATGGCGCAGAGTGGGACAGCCAGTGTGCATGGCACAGAGTGGGACAGCCACTGTACTTGGAGAGGAGCGGGACAGCCAGTGTACATGGAGTGGAGTGGGACAGCCCGTGTACATGGACCAGAGTGGGACAGCCAGTGTATATAGAGCAGAGTGGAACAGTCAGTGTACATGGGGGGGGGGGGAGTGGGTCAGCCAGTGTTCATGGAGTGGAGTGGGACAGCCAGTGTACATGGAGTGAAGTGGGACAGCCAGTGTACATGGGGGGGAGTGGGCAGCCAGTGTACATGGCGCAGAGTGGGACAGCCAGTGTACATGGAGTGAATTGGGACAGCCAGTATACATGGAGTGAAGTGGGACAGGCAGTGTACATGGTGGGGAGAGGGACAGCGAGTGTACATGGAGTGAAGTGGGACAGCCAGTGTACATGGGGGGGAGTGGGACAGCCAGTGTACATGGAGCAGATTGGGACAGCCAGTGTACATGGGGAGGAGTGGCACAGCCAGTGTACATGGAGCAGAGTGGGAATGCCAGTGTACATAGAGCAGAGTTGGAGAGACAGTGTACCTGGAGCAGAGTGGGACAGCTAGTGTACATGGAGCAGATTGGGGCAGCCAGTGTACATGGAGTGGAGTGGGACAGCCAGTGTACATGGGGGGGGAGTGGGACAGCCAGTGTACCTGGAGCAGAGTGGGACAGCCAGTGTACATGGGGAGGAGTGGGACAGCCAGTGTACATGGAGCAGAGTGGGAATGCCAGTGTACATAGAGCAGAGTTGGAGAGACAGTGTACCTGGAGCAGAGTGGGACAGCCAGTGTACTTGGAGGGGAGTGGGACAGCCAGTGTACATGGAGGTGAGTGGGACAGTCAGTGTACTTGGAGGTGAGTCAGACAGCCAGTGTACATGGAGCAGATTGGGAGGGGCAGAGTACCTGGAGCAGAGTGAGACAGCCAGTGTACATGGAGGGGAGTGGGACAGCCAGTGTACATGGAGCAGAGTGGGACAGCCAGAGTATTTGGAGATGAGTTGGAAAGCCAGTGTACTTGGAAAGGAGTGGGACAGCCAGTGTACATGGAGGAGAGTGGGACAGCCAGTGTACCTGGAGCTGAGTGGGACAGCCAGTGTACATGGAGCAGAGTGGGACAGCCAGTGTATATAGAGCAGAGTGGGACCATGAGTGTACATGGAGGAGAGTGGGACAACCAGTGTACCTGGAGCAGAGTGGGACAGCCAGTGTACATGGAGAGGAGCGGGACATCCAGTGTACATGGAGTGAAGTGGGACAGCCAGTGTACATAGGTGGTGGGGTGTGTGGGACAGCCAGTGTACATGGAGGGGAGTGGGACAGCCAGTGTACATGGAGAAGAGTTGGACAGCCAGTGTACATGGAGAGGAGCGGGATAGCCAGTGTACATGGAGTGAAGTGGGACAGCCAGTGTACATGGGGTGGAGTGGGACAGCCAGTGTACATGGAGTGGAGTGGGACAGCCAGTGTACATGGGGGGGGGAGTGGGACAGCCAGTGTACATGGCGCAGAGTGGGACAGCCAGTGTACATGGCGCAGAGTGGGACAGCCAGTGTACATGGAGGGGAGTTGTACAGCCAGTGTACATGGAGTGGAGTGGGTCGGCCAGTGTACATGGGGGGGGAGTGGGACAGCCAGTGTACATGGCGCAGAGTGGGACAGCCTGTGTACATGGAGTGAAGTTGGACAGCCAGTGTACATGGAGTGAAGTTGGACAGCCAGTGTACATGGTGGGGAGTGGGACAGCCAGTGTACATGGCGCAGAGTGGGACAGCCGGTGTACATGGAGGGGAGTTGTACAGCCAGTGTACATGGAGTGGAGTGGGTCGGCCAGTGTACATGGGGGGGGAGTGGGACAGCCAGTGTACATGGCGCAGAATGGGACAGTCTGTGTACATGGAGTGAAGTTGGACAGCCAGTGTACATGGTGGGGAGCGGGACAGCCAGTGTACATGGCACAGAGTGGGACAGCCGGTGTACATGGAGGGGAGTTGGACAGCCAGTGTACATGGAGGTGAGTGAGACCGCCAGTGTACATGGAGCAGAGTGGGACAGCCAGTGTACTTGGAGGGGAGTGGGACAGCCAGTGTACATGGAGGTGAGTGGGACAGCCAGTGTACTTGGAGAAGAGTGGGACATCCAGTGTTCATGGAGTGAAGTGGGACAGCCAGTGTACATGGCACAGAGTGGGACAGCCTGTGTACATGGAGTGAAGTTGGACAGCCAGTGTACATGGTGGGGAGTGAGACCGCCAGTGTACATGGAGCAGAGTGGGACAGCCAGTGTACTTGGAGGGGAGTGGGACAGCCAGTGTACATGGAGGTGAGTGGGACAGCCAGTGTACTTGGAGAAGAGTGGGACATCCAGTATTCATGGAGTGAAGTGGGACAGCCAGTGTACATGGGTGTGTGTGCGACAACCAGTGTACATGGCGCAGAGTGGGACAGCCAGTGTGCATGGCACAGAGTGGGACAGCCACTGTACTTGGAGAGGAGCAGGACAGCCAGTGTACATGGAGTGGAGTGGGACAGCCCGTGTACATGGAGCAGAGTGGGACAGCCAGTGTATATAGAGCAGCGTGGAACAGTCAGTGTACATGGGGGGGAGTGGGTCAGCCAGTGTTCATGGAGTGGAGTGGGACAGCCAGTGTACATGGAGTGAAGTGGGACAGCCAGTGTACATGGGGGGGAGTGGGACAGCCAGTGTATATGGCGCAGAGTGGGACAGCCAGTGTACATGGAGTGAATTGGGACAGCCAGTGTACATGGAGTGAAGTGGGACAGCCAGTGTACATGATGGGGAGTGGGACAGGCAGTGTACATGGTGGGGAGTGGGACAGCCAGTGTACATGGAGTGAAGTGGGACAGCCAGTGTACATGGGGGGGAGTGGGACAGCCAGTGTATATGGCGCAGAGTGGGACAGCCAGTGTACATGGAGTGAATTGGGACAGCCAGTGTACATGGAGTGAAGTGGGACAGCCAGTGTACATGATGGGGAGTGGGACAGGTAGTGTACATGGAGGAGAGTGGGACAGCCAGTGTACCTGGAGCTGAGTGGGACAGCCAGTGTACATGGAGCAGAGTGGGACAGCCAGTGTATATAGAGCAGAGTGGGACCGTGAGTGTACATGGAGGAGAGTGGGACAGCCAGTGTACCTGGAGCAGAGTGGGACAGCCAGTGTACATGGAGAGGAGCGGGACATCCAGTGTACATGGAGTGAAGTGGGACAGCCAGTGTACATAGGTGGTGGGGTGTGTGGGACAGCCAGTGTACATGGAGGGGAGTGGGACAGCCAGTGTACATGGAGAAGAGTTGGACAGCCAGTGTACATGGAGAGGAGCGGGATAGCCAGTGTACATGGAGTGAAGTGGGACAGCCAGTGTACATGGGGTGGAGTGGGACAGCCAGTGTACATGGAGTGGAGTGGGACGGCCAGTGTACATGGGGGGGGGAGTGGGACAGCCAGTGTACATGGCGCAGAGTGGGACAGCCAGTGTACATGGCGCAGAGTGGGACAGCCAGTGTACATGGAGGGGAGTTGTACAGCCAGTGTACATGGAGTGGAGTGGGTCGGCCAGTGTACATGGGGGGGGAGTGGGACAGCCAGTGTACATGGCGCAGAGTGGGACAGCCTGTGTACATGGAGTGAAGTTGGACAGCCAGTGTACATGGAGTGAAGTTGGACAGCCAGTGTACATGGTGGGGAGTGGGACAGCCAGTGTACATGGCGCAGAGTGGGACAGCCGGTGTACATGGAGGGGAGTTGTACAGCCAGTGTACATGGAGTGGAGTGGGTCGGCCAGTGTACATGGGGGGGGAGTGGGACAGCCAGTGTACATGGCGCAGAATGGGACAGCCTGTGTACATGGAGTGAAGTTGGACAGCCAGTGTACATGGTGGGGAGCGGGACAGCCAGTGTACATGGCACAGAGTGGGACAGCCGGTGTACATGGAGGGGAGTTGGACAGCCAGTGTACATGGAGGTGAGTGAGACCGCCAGTGTACATGGAGCAGAGTGGGACAGCCAGTGTACTTGGAGGGGAGTGGGACAGCCAGTGTACATGGAGGTGAGTGGGACAGCCAGTGTACTTGGAGAAGAGTGGGACATCCAGTGTTCATGGAGTGAAGTGGGACAGCCAGTGTACATGGCACAGAGTGGGACAGCCTGTGTACATGGAGTGAAGTTGGACAGCCAGTGTACATGGTGGGGAGTGAGACCGCCAGTGTACATGGAGCAGAGTGGGACAGCCAGTGTACTTGGAGGGGAGTGGGACAGCCAGTGTACATGGAGGTGAGTTGGACAGCCAGTGTACTTGGAGAAGAGTGGGACATCCAGTATTCATGGAGTGAAGTGGGACAGCCAGTGTACATGGGTGTGTGTGCGACAACCAGTGTACATGGCGCAGAGTGGGACAGCCAGTGTGCATGGCACAGAGTGGGACAGCCACTGTACTTGGAGAGGAGCAGGACAGCCAGTGTACATGGAGTGGAGTGGGACAGCCCGTGTACATGGAGCAGAGTGGGACAGCCAGTGTATATAGAGCAGCGTGGAACAGTCAGTGTACATGGGGGGGAGTGGGTCAGCCAGTGTTCATGGAGTGGAGTGGGACAGCCAGTGTACATGGAGTGAAGTGGGACAGCCAGTGTACATGGGGGGGAGTGGGACAGCCAGTGTATATGGCGCAGAGTGGGACAGCCAGTGTACATGGAGTGAATTGGGACAGCCAGTGTACATGGAGTGAAGTGGGACAGCCAGTGTACATGATGGGGAGTGGGACAGGCAGTGTACATGGTGGGGAGTGGGACAGCCAGTGTACATGGAGTGAAGTGGGACAGCCAGTGTACATGGGGGGGAGTGGGACAGCCAGTGTATATGGCGCAGAGTGGGACAGCCAGTGTACATGGAGTGAATTGGGACAGCCAGTGTACATGGAGTGAAGTGGGACAGCCAGTGTACATGATGGGGAGTGGGACAGGCAGTGTACATGGTGGGGAGTGGGACAGCCAGTGTACATGGAGTGAAGTGGGACAGCCAGTGTACATGGGGGGGAGTGGCACAGCCAGTGTACATGGAGCAGATTGGGACAGCCAGTGTACATGGGGAGGAGTGGGACAGCCAGTGTACATGGAACAGAGTGGGAATGCCAGTGTACATAGAGCAGAGTTGGAGAGACAGTGTACCTGGAGCAGAGTGGGACAGCTAGTGTACATGGAGCAGATTGGGGCAGCCAGTGTACATGGAGGGGAGTGGGACAGCCAGTGTACATGGAGTGCAGTGGGACAGCCAGTGTACATGGGTCGGAGTGGGACAGCCAGTGTACATGGAGTGAAGTTGGACAGCCAGTGTACATGGTGGGGAGTGGGACTGCCAGTGTACATGGAGCAGAGTGGGACAGCCAGTGTACATGGAGGGGAGTGGGACAGCCAGTGTACATGGGGGGGAGTGGGACAGCCAGTGTACATGGCGCAGAGTGGGACAGCCAGTATACATGGAGTGAAGTTGGACAGCCAGTGTACATGGTGGGGAGTGGGACAGCCAGTGTACATGGCGCAGAGTGGGACAGCCGGTGTACATGGAGGGGAGTTGGACAGCCAGTGTACATGGAGGGAAGTGGGACAGCCAGTGTACATGGAGCAGAGTGGGACATCCAGTGTTCATGGAGTGAAGTGGGACAGCCAGTGTACATGGGGGTGTGTGCGACAGCCAGTGTACATGGCGCAGAGTGGGACAGCTGGTGTACATGGAGGGGAGTTGGACAGCCAGTGTACATGGAGTGGAGTGGGACAGCCAGTGTACATGGGGGAGAGTGGGACAGCCAGTGTACATGGCGCAGAGTGGGACAGCCTGTGTACATGGAGTGAAGTTGGACAGCCAGTGTACATGGTGGGGAGTGGGACAGCCAGTGTACATGGCACAGAGTGGGACAGCCGGTGTACATGGAGGGGAGTTGGACAGCCAGTGTACATGGAGGGGAGTGAGACAGCCAGTGTACATGGAGCAGAGTGGGACAGCCAGTGTACTTGGAGGGGAGTGGGACAGCCAGTGTACATGGAGGTGAGTGGGACAGCCAGTGTACTTGGAGAAGAGTGGGACATCCAGTGTTCATGGAGTGATGTGCGACAGCCAGTGTACATGGCGCAGAGTGGGACAGCCAGTGTGCATGGCACAGAGTGGGACAGCCACTGTACTTGGAGAGGAGTGGGACAGCCAGTGTACTTGGAGGGGAGTGGGACAGCCAGTGTACATGGAGGTGAGTGGGTCAGCCAGTGTTCATGGAGTGGAGTGGGACATCCAGTGTTCATGGAGTGAAGTGGGACAGCCAGTGTACATGGGTGTGTGTGCGACAGCCAGTCTACATGGCGCAGAGTGGGACAGCCAGTGTACATGGAGTGAATTGGGACAGCCAGTATACATGGAGTGAAGTGGGACAGCCAGTGTACATGATGGGGAGTGGGACAGGCAGTGTACATGGTGGGGAGAGGGACAGCGAGTGTACATGGAGTGAAGTGGGACAGCCAGTGTACATGGGGGGGAGTGGGACAGCCAGTGTACATGGAGCAAATTGGGACAGCCAGTGTACATGGGGAGGAGTGGCACAGCCAGAGTACATGGAGCAGAGTGGGAATGCCAGTGTACATAGAGCAGAGTTGGAGAGACAGTGTACCTGGAGCAGAGTGGGACAGCTAGTGTACATGGAGCAGATTGGGGCAGCCAGTGTACATGGAGTGGAGTGGGACAGCCAGTGTACATGGGGGGGGAGTGGGACAGCCAGTGTACATGGAGTGAAGTGGGACAGCCAGTGTACATGGGGGGGAGTGGGACAGCCAGTGTATATGGCGCAGAGTGGGACAGCCAGTGTACATGGAGTGAATTGGGACAGCCAGTGTACATGGAGTGAAGTGGGACAGCCAGTGTACATGATGGGGAGTGGGACAGGCAGTGTACATGGTGGGGAGTGGGACAGCCAGTGTACATGGAGTGAAGTGGGACAGCCAGTGTACATGGTGGGGAGTGGCACAGCCAGTGTACATGGAGCAGATTGGGACAGCCAGTGTACATGGGGAGGAGTGGGACAGCCAGTGTACATGGAACAGAGTGGGAATGCCAGTGTACATAGAGCAGAGTTGGAGAGACAGTGTACCTGGAGCAGAGTGGGACAGCTAGTGTACATGGAGCAGATTGGGGCAGCCAGTGTACATGGAGGGGAGTGGGACAGCCAGTGTACATGGAGTGCAGTGGGACAGCCAGTGTACATGGGTCGGAGTGGGACAGCCAGTGTACATGGAGTGAAGTTGGACAGCCAGTGTACATGGTGGGGAGTGGGACTGCCAGTGTACCTGGAGCAGAGTGGGACAGCCATTGTACATGGAGGGGAGTGGGACAGCCAGTGTACATGGAGGTGAGTGGGACAGCCAGTGTACATGGAGCAGAGTGGGACATCCAGTGTTCATGGAGTGAAGTGGGACAGCCAGTGTACATGGGGGTGTGTGCGACAGCCAGTGTACATGGCGCAGAGTGGGACAGCTGGTGTACATGGAGGGGAGTTGGACAGCCAGTGTACATGGAGTGGAGTGGGACAGCCAGTGTACATGGGGGAGAGTGGGACAGCCAGTGTACATGGCGCAGAGTGGGACAGCCTGTGTACATGGAGTGAAGTTGGACAGCCAGTGTACATGGTGGGGAGTGGGACAGCCAGTGTACATGGCACAGAGTGGGACAGCCGGTGTACATGGAGGGGAGTTGGACAGCCAGTGTACATGGAGGGGAGTGAGACAGCCAGTGTACATGGAGCAGAGTGGGACAGCCAGTGTACTTGGAGGGGAGTGGGACAGCCAGTGTACATGGAGGTGAGTGGGACAGCCAGTGTACTTGGAGAAGAGTGGGACATCCAGTGTTCATGGAGTGATGTGCGACAGCCAGTGTACATGGCGCAGAGTGGGACAGCCAGTGTGCATGGCACAGAGTGGGACAGCCACTGTACTTGGAGAGGAGTGGGACAGCCAGTGTACTTGGAGGGGAGTGGGACAGCCAGTGTACATGGAGGTGAGTGGGTCAGCCAGTGTTCATGGAGTGGAGTGGGACATCCAGTGTTCATGGAGTGAAGTGGGACAGCCAGTGTACATGGGTGTGTGTGCGACAGCCAGTCTACATGGCGCAGAGTGGGACAGCCAGTGTACATGGAGTGAATTGGGACAGCCAGTATACATGGAGTGAAGTGGGACAGCCAGTGTACATGATGGGGAGTGGGACAGGCAGTGTACATGGTGGGGAGAGGGACAGCGAGTGTACATGGAGTGAAGTGGGACAGCCAGTGTACATGGGGGGGAGTGGGACAGCCAGTGTACATGGAGCAAATTGGGACAGCCAGTGTACATGGGGAGGAGTGGCACAGCCAGTGTACATGGAGCAGAGTGGGAATGCCAGTGTACATAGAGCAGAGTTGGAGAGACAGTGTACCTGGAGCAGAGTGGGACAGCTAGTGTACATGGAGCAGATTGGGGCAGCCAGTGTACATGGAGTGGAGTGGGACAGCCAGTGTACATGGGGGGGGAGTGGGACAGCCAGTGTACCTGGAGCAGAGTGGGACAGCCAGTGTACATGGGGAGGAGTGGGACAGCCAGTGTACATGGAGCAGAGTGGGAATGCCAGTGTACATAGAGCAGAGTTGGAGAGACAGTGTACCTGGAGCAGAGTGGGACAGCCAGTGTACTTGGAGGGGAGTGGGACAGCCAGTGTACATGGAGGTGAGTGGGACAGTCAGTGTACTTGGAGGTGAGTCAGACAGCCAGTGTACATGGAGCAGATTGGGAGGGGCAGAGTACCTGGAGCAGAGTGAGACAGCCAGTGTACATGGAGGGGAGTGGGACAGCCAGTGTACATGGAGCAGAGTGGGACAGCCAGTGTATTTGGAGATGAGTTGGAAAGCCAGTGTACTTGGAAAGGAGTGGGACAGCCAGTGTACATGGAGGAGAGTGGGACAGCCAGTGTACCTGGAGCAGAGTGGGACAGCCAGTGTACATGTAGAGGAGCGGGACATCCAGTGTACATGGAGTGAAGTGGGACAGCCAGTGTACATAGGTGGTGGGGTGTGTGGGACAGCCAGTGTACATGGAGGGGAGTGGGACAGCCAGTGTACATGGAGAAGAGTTGGACAGCCAGTGTACATGGAGAGGAGCGGGATAGCCAGTGTACATGGAGTGAAGTGGGACAGCCAGTGTACATGGGGTGGAGTGGGACAGCCAGTGTACATGGAGTGGAGTGGGGCAGCCAGTGTACATGGGGGGGGGAGTGGGACAGCCAGTGTACATGGCGCAGAGTGGGACAGCCAGTGTACATGGCGCAGAGTGGGACAGCCAGTGTACATGGAGGGGAGTTGTACAGCCAGTGTACATGGAGTGGAGTGGGTCGGCCAGTGTACATGGGGGGGGAGTGGGACAGCCAGTGTACATGGCGCAGAGTGGGACAGCCTGTGTACATGGAGTGAAGTTGGACAGCCAGTGTACATGGAGTGAAGTTGGACAGCCAGTGTACATGGTGGGGAGTGGGACAGCCAGTGTACATGGCGCAGAGTGGGACAGCCGGTGTACATGGAGGGGAGTTGTACAGCCAGTGTACATGGGGGGGGGGAGTGGGACAGCCAGTGTACATGGCGCAGAGTGGGACAGCCAGTGTACATGGCGCAGAGTGGGACAGCCAGTGTACATGGAGGTGAGTGAGACCGCCAGTGTACATGGAGTGGAGTGGGTCGGCCAGTGTACATGGGGGGGGAGTGGGACAGCCAGTGTACATGGCGCAGAGTGGGACAGCCTGTGTACATGGAGTGAAGTTGGACAGCCAGTGTACATGGTGGGGAGCGGGACAGCCAGTGTACATGGCACAGAGTGGGACAGCCGGTGTACATGGAGGGGAGTTGGACAGCCAGTGTACATGGAGGTGAGTGAGACCGCCAGTGTACATGGAGCAGAGTGGGACAGCCAGTGTACTTGGAGGGGAGTGGGACAGCCAGTGTACATGGCACAGAGTGGGACAGCCGGTGTACATGGAGGGGAGTTGGACAGCCAGTGTACTTGGAGAAGAGTGGGACATCCAGTATTCATGGAGTGAAGTGGGACAGCCAGTGTACATGGCACAGAGTGGGACAGCCTGTGTACATGGAGTGAAGTTGGACAGCCAGTGTACATGGTGGGGAGTGAGACCGCCAGTGTACATGGAGCAGAGTGGGACAGCCAGTGTACTTGGAGGGGAGTGGGACAGCCAGTGTACATGGCACAGAGTGGGACAGCCGGTGTACATGGAGCAGAGTGGGACAGCCAGTGTACATGGAGGTGAGTGGGACAGCCAGTGTACTTGGAGAAGAGTGGGACATCCAGTGTTCATGGAGTGAAGTGGGACAGCCAGTGTACATGGCACAGAGTGGGACAGCCTGTGTACATGGAGTGAAGTTGGACAGCCAGTGTACATGGTGGGGAGTGAGACCGCCAGTGTACATGGAGCAGAGTGGGACAGCCAGTGTACTTGGAGGGGAGTGGGACAGCCAGTGTACATGGAGGTGAGTGGGACAGCCAGTGTACTTGGAGAAGAGTGGGACATCCAGTATTCATGGAGTGAAGTGGGACAGCCAGTGTACATGGGTGTGTGTGCGACAACCAGTGTACATGGCGCAGAGTGGGACAGCCAGTGTGCATGGCACAGAGTGGGACAGCCACTGTACTTGGAGAGGAGCAGGACAGCCAGTGTACATGGAGTGGAGTGGGACAGCCCGTGTACATGGAGCAGAGTGGGACAGCCAGTGTATATAGAGCAGCGTGGAACAGTCAGTGTACATGGGGGGGAGTGGATCAGCCAGTGTTCATGGAGTGGAGTGGGACAGCCAGTGTACATGGAGTGAAGTGGGACAGCCAGTGTACATGGGGGGGAGTGGGACAGCCAGTGTATATGGCGCAGAGTGGGACAGCCAGTGTACATGGAGTGAATTGGGACAGCCAGTGTACATGGAGTGAAGTGGGACAGCCAGTGTACATGATGGGGAGTGGGACAGGCAGTGTACATGGTGGGGAGTGGGACAGCCAGTGTACATGGAGTGAAGTGGGACAGCCAGTGTACATGGGGGGGAGTGGCACAGCCAGTGTACATGGAGCAGATTGAGACAGCCAGTGTACTTGGGGAGGAGTGGGACAGCCAGTGTACATGGAACAGAGTGGGAATGCCAGTGTACATAGAGCAGAGTTGGAGAGACAGTGTACCTGGAGCAGAGTGGGACAGCTAGTGTACATGGAGCAGATTGGGGCAGCCAGTGTACATGGAGTGGAGTGGGACAGCCAGTGTACATGGGGGGGAGTGGGACAGCCAGTGTACCTGGAGCAGAGTGGGACAGCCAGTGTACATGGGGAGGAGTGGGACAGCCAGTGTACATGGAGCAGAGTGGGAATGCCAGTGTACATAGAGCAGAGTTGGAGAGACAGTGTACCTGGAGCAGAGTGGGACAGCCAGTGTACAGGGAGCAGATTGGGGCAGCCAGTGTACATGGAGTGGAGTGGGACAGCCAGTGTACATGGGGGGGAGTGGGACAGCCAGTGTACCTGGAGCAGAGTGGGACAGCCAGTGTACATGGGGAGGAGTGGGACAGCCAGTGTACATGGAGCAGAGTGGGAATGCCAGTGTACATAGAGCAGAGTTGGAGAGACAGTGTACCTGGAGCAGAGTGGGACAGCCAGTGTACAGGGAGCAGAGTGGGACAGTCAGTGTACTTGGAGGTGAGTGGGACAGTCAGTGTACTTGGAGGTGAGTCAGACAGCCAGTGTACATGGAGCAGATTGGGAGGGGCAGAGTACCTGGAGCAGAGTGGGACAGCCAGTGTACATGGAGGGGAGTGGGACAGCCAGTGTACATGGAGCAGAGTGGGACAGCCAGTGTACATGGAGCAGAGTGAGACAGCCAGTGTATTTGGAGATGAGTTGGAAAGCCAGTGTACTTGGAAAGGAGTGGGACAGCCAGTGTACATGGAGGAGAGTGGGACAGCTAGTGTACTTGGAGGTGAGTCAGACAGCCAGTGTACATGGAGCAGATTGGGAGGGGCAGAGTACCTGGAGCAGAGTAAGACAGCCAGTGTACATGGAGGGGAGTGGGACAGCCAGTGTACATGGAGCAGAGTGGGACAGCCAGTGTATTTGGAGATGAGTTGGAAAGCCAGTGTACTTGGAAAGGAGTGGGACAGCCAGTGTACATGGAGGAGAGTGGGACAGCCAGTGTACCTGGAGCTGAGTGGGACAGCCAGTGTACATGGAGCAGAGTGGGACAGCCAGTGTATATAGAGCAGAGTGGGACAGTGAGTGTACATGGAGGAGAGTGGGACAGCCAGTGTACCTGGAGCAGAGTGGGACAGCCAGTGTACATGGAGAGGAGCGGGATAGCCAGTGTACATGGAGTGAAGTGGGACAGCCAGTGTACATGGGGGGTGGGGGGGTGGGACAGCCAGTGTACATGAAGGGGAGTGGGACAGCCAGTGTACATGGAGAAGAGTTGGACAGCCAGTGTACATGGAGAGGAGCGGGATAGCCAGTGTACATGGAGTGAAGTGGGACAGCCAGTGTACATGGGGTGGAGTGGGACAGCCAGTGTACATGGAGTGGAGTGGGACAGCCAGTCTACATGGGGGGGGGGGAGCGGGATAGCCAGTGTACATGGAGTGAAGTGGGACAGCCAGTGTACATGGGGGGGGGAGTGGGCCAGCCAGTGTACATGGCGCAGAGTGGGACAGCCGGTGTACATGGAGGGGAGTTGGACAGCCAGTGTACATGGAGTGGAGTGGGACAGCTAGTGTACATGGAGTGGAGTGGGACAGCCAGTGTACATGGGGGGGAGTGGGACAGCCAGTGTACATGGCGCAGAGTGGGACAGCCAGTGTACATGGAGTGAAGTTGGACAGCCAGTGTACATGGTGGGGAGTGGGACAGCCAGTGTACATGGCGCAGAGCGGGACAGCCGGTGTACATGGAGGGGGGTTGGACAGCCAGTGTACATGGAGGGAAGTGGGACAGCCAGTGTACATGGCGCAGAGTGGGACAGCGAGTGTACATGGAGTGAAGTTGGACAGCCAGTGTTCATGGTGGGGAGTGGGACAGCCAGTGTACATGGCGCAGAGTGGGACAGCCGGTGTACATGGAGGGGAGTTGTACAGCCAGTGCACATGGAGTGGAGTGGGTCGGCCAGTGTACATGGGGGGGAGTGGGACAGCCAGTGTACATGGCGCAGAGTGGGACAGCCAGTGTACATGGAGTGAAGTTGGACAGCCAGTGTACATGGTGGGGAGTGGGACAGCCAGTGTACATGGCGCAGAGTGGGACAGCCGGTGTACATGGAGGGGAGTTGGACAGCCAGTGTACATGGAGGGAAGTGGGACAGCCAGTGTACATGGCGCAGAGTGGGACAGCCAGTGTACATGGAGTGAAGTTGGACAGCCAGTGTACATGGTGGGGAGTGGGACAGCCAGTGTACATGGCGCAGAGTGGGACAGCCGGTGTACATGGAGGGGAGTTGTACAGCCAGTGTACATGGAGTGGAGTGAGACAGCCAGTGTACATGGAGCAGAGTGAGACAGCCAGTGTACTTGGAGGGGAGTGGGACAGCCAGTGTACATGGAGGTGAGTGGGACAGCCAGTGTACTTGGAGAAGAGTGGGACATCCAGTGTTCATGGAGTGAAGTGGGACAGCCAGTGTACATGGGTGTGTGTGCGACAGCCAGTCTACATGGCGCAGAGTGGGACAGCCAGTGTGCATGGCACAGAGTGGGACAGCCACTGTACTTGGAGAGGAGCGGGACAGCCAGTGTACATGGAGTGGAGTGGGACAGCCCGTGTACATGGACCAGAGTGGGACAGCCAGTGTATATAGAGCAGAGTGGAACAGTCAGTGTACATGGGGGGGGGGAGTGGGTCAGCCAGTGTTCATGGAGTGGAGTGGGACAGCCAGTGTACATGGAGTGAAGTGGGACAGCCAGTGTACATGGGGGGGAGTGGGCAGCCAGTGTACATGGCGCAGAGTGGGACAGCCAGTGTACATGGAGTGAATTGGGACAGCCAGTATACATGGAGTGAAGTGGGACAGCCAGTGTACATGATGGGGAGTGGGACAGGCAGTGTACATGGTGGGGAGAGGGACAGCGAGTGTACATGGAGTGAAGTGGGACAGCCAGTGTACATGGGGGGGAGTGGGACAGCCAGTGTACATGGAGCAGATTGGGACAGCCAGTGTACATGGGGAGGAGTGGCACAGCCAGTGTACATGGAGCAGAGTGGGAATGCCAGTGTACATAGAGCAGAGTTGGAGAGACAGTGTACCTGGAGCAGAGTGGGACAGCTAGTGTACATGGAGCAGATTGGGGCAGCCAGTGTACATGGAGTGGAGTGGGACAGCCAGTGTACATGGGGGGGGAGTGGGACAGCCAGTGTACCTGGAGCAGAGTGGGACAGCCAGTGTACATGGGGAGGAGTGGGACAGCCAGTGTACATGGAGCAGAGTGGGAATGCCAGTGTACATAGAGCAGAGTTGGAGAGACAGTGTACCTGGAGCAGAGTGGGACAGCCAGTGTACTTGGAGGGGAGTGGGACAGCCAGTGTACATGGAGGTGAGTGGGACAGTCAGTGTACTTGGAGGTGAGTCAGACAGCCAGTGTACATGGAGCAGATTGGGAGGGGCAGAGTACCTGGAGCAGAGTGAGACAGCCAGTGTACATGGAGGGGAGTGGGACAGCCAGTGTACATGGAGCAGAGTGGGACAGCCAGTGTATTTGGAGATGAGTTGGAAAGCCAGTGTACTTGGAAAGGAGTGGGACAGCCAGTGTACATGGAGGAGAGTGGGACAGCCAGTGTACCTGGAGCTGAGTGGGACAGCCAGTGTACATGGAGCAGAGTGGGACAGCCAGTGTATATAGAGCAGAGTGGGACCGTGAGTGTACATGGAGGAGAGTGGGACAGCCAGTGTACCTGGAGCAGAGTGGGACAGCCAGTGTACATGGAGAGGAGCGGGACATCCAGTGTACATGGAGTGAAGTGGGACAGCCCGTGTACATAGGTGGTGGGGTGTGTGGGACAGCCAGTGTACATGGAGGGGAGTGGGACAGCCAGTGTACATGGAGAAGAGTTGGACAGCCAGTGTACATGGAGAGGAGCGGGATAGCCAGTGTACATGGAGTGAAGTGGGACAGCCAGTGTACATGGGGTGGAGTGGGACAGCCAGTGTACATGGAGTGGAGTGGGACAGCCAGTGTACATGGGGGGGGGGGGAGTGGGACAGCCAGTGTACATGGCGCAGAGTGGGACAGCCAGTGTACATGGCGCAGAGTGGGACAGCCAGTGTACATGGAGTGAAGTTGGACAGCCAGTGTACATGGTGGGGAGTGGGACAGCCAGTGTACATGGCTCAGAGTGGGACAGCCGGTGTACATGGAGGGGAGTTGTACAGCCAGTGTACATGGAGTGGAGTGGGTCGGCCAGTGTACATGGGGGGGGAGTGGGACAGCCAGTGTACATGGCGCAGAGTGGGACAGCCTGTGTACATGGAGTGAAGTTGGACAGCCAGTGTACATGGTGGGGAGCGGGACAGCCAGTGTACATGGCACAGAGTGGGACAGCCGGTGTACATGGAGGGGAGTTGGACAGCCAGTGTACATGGAGGTGAGTGAGACCACCAGTGTACATGGAGCAGAGTGGGACAGCCAGTGTACTTGGAGGGGAGTGGGACAGCCAGTGTACATGGAGGTGAGTGGGACAGCCAGTGTACTTGGAGAAGAGTGGGACATCCAGTGTTCATGGAGTGAAGTGGGACAGCCAGTGTACATGGCACAGAGTGGGACAGCCTGTGTACATGGAGTGAAGTTGGACAGCCAGTGTACATGGTGGGGAGTGAGACCGCCAGTGTACATGGAGCAGAGTGGGACAGCCAGTGTACTTGGAGGGGAGTGGGACAGCCAGTGTACATGGAGGTGAGTGGGACAGCCAGTGTACTTGGAGAAGAGTGGGACATCCAGTATTCATGGAGTGAAGTGGGACAGCCAGTGTACATGGGTGTGTGTGCGACAGCCAGTGTACATGGCGCAGAGTGGGACAGCCAGTGTGCATGGCACAGAGTGGGACAGCCACTGTACTTGGAGAGGAGCAGGACAGCCAGTGTACATGGAGTGGAGTGGGACAGCCAGTCTACATGGAGCAGAGTGGGACAGCCAGTGTATATAGAGCAGCGTGGAACAGTCAGTGTACATGGCGGGGTGTGGGTCAGCCAGTGTTCATGGAGTGGAGTGGGACAGCCAGTGTACATGGAGTGAAGTGGGACAGCCAGTGTACATGGGGGGGAGTGGGACAGCCAGTGTACATGGCGCAGAGTGGGACAGCCAGTGTACATGGAGTGAATTGGGACAGCCAGTGTACATGGAGTGAAGTGGGACAGCCAGTGTACATGATGGGGAGTGGGACAGGCAGTGTACATGGTGGGGAGTGGGACAGCCAGTGTACATGGAGTGAAGTGGGACAGCCAGTGTACATGGGGGGGAGTGGCACAGCCAGTGTACATGGAGCAGATTGGGACAGCCAGTGTACATGGGGAGGAGTGGGACAGCCAGTGTACATGGAACAGAGTGGGAATGCCAGTGTACATAGAGCAGAGTTGGAGAGACAGTGTACCTGGAGCAGAGTGGGACAGCTAGTGTACATGGAGCAGATTGGGGCAGCCAGTGTACATGGAGTGGAGTGGGACAGCCAGTGTACATGGGGGGGAGTGGGACAGCCAGTGTACCTGGAGCAGAGTGGGACAGCCAGTGTACATGGGGAGGAGTGGGACAGCCAGTGTACATGGAGCAGAGTGGGAATGCCAGTGTACATAGAGCAGAGTTGGAGAGACAGTGTACCTGGAGCAGAGTGGGACAGCCAGTGTACAGGGAGCAGAGTGGGACAGTCAGTGTACTTGGAGGGGAGTGGGACAGCCAGTGTACATGGAGGTGAGTGGGACAGTCAGTGTACTTGGAGGTGAGTCAGACAGCCAGTGTACATGGAGCAGATTGGGAGGGGCAGAGTACCTGGAGCAGAGTAAGACAGCCAGTGTACATGGAGGGGAGTGGGACAGCCAGTGTACATGGAGCAGAGTGGGACAGCCAGTGTATTTGGAGATGAGTTGGAAAGCCAGTGTACTTGGAAAGGAGTGGGACAGCCAGTGTACATGGAGGAGAGTGGGACAGCCAGTGTACCTGGAGCTGAGTGGGACAGCCAGTGTACATGGAGCAGAGTGGGACAGCCAGTGTATATAGAGCAGAGTGGGACAGTGAGTGTACATGGAGGAGAGTGGGACAGCCAGTGTACCTGGAGCAGAGTGGGACAGCCAGTGTACATGGAGAGGAGCGGGATAGCCAGTGTACATGGAGTGAAGTGGGACAGCCAGTGTACATGGGGGGTGGGGGGGGTGGGACAGCCAGTGTACATGGAGGGGAGTGGGACAGCCAGTGTACATGGAGAAGAGTTGGACAGCCAGTGTACATGGAGAGGAGCGGGATAGCCAGTGTACATGGAGTGAAGTGGGACAGCCAGTGTACATGGGGTGGAGTGGGACAGCCAGTGTACATGGAGTGGAGTGGGACAGCCAGTCTTCATGGGGGGGGGGGGGGGGAGTGGGACAGCCAGTGTACATGGCGCAGAGTGGGACAGCCAGTGTACATGGCGCAGAGTGGGACAGCCAGTGTACATGGAGTGAAGTTGGACAGCCAGTGTACATGGTGGGGAGTGGGACAGCCAGTGTACATGGCGCAGAGTGGGACAGCCGGTGTACATGGAGGGGAGTTGTACAGCCAGTGTACATGGAGTGGAGTGGGTCGGCCAGTGTACATGGTGGGGGAGTGGGACAGCCAGTGTACATGGCGCAGAGTGGGACAGCCTGTGTACATGGAGTGAAGTTGGACAGCCAGTGTACATGGTGGGGAGCGGGACAGCCAGTGTACATGGCACAGAGTGGGACAGCCGGTGTACATGGAGGGGTGTTGGACAGCCAGTGTACATGGAGGTGAGTGAGACCGCCAGTGTACATGGAGCAGAGTGGGACAGCCAGTGTACTTGGAGCAGAGTGGGACAGCCAGTGTACATGGAGGTGAGTGGGACAGCCAGTGTACTTGGAGAAGAGTGGGACATCCAGTGTTCATGGAGTGAAGTGGGACAGCCAGTGTACATGGCACAGAGTGGGACAGCCTGTGTACATGGAGTGAAGTTGGACAGCCAGTGTACATGGTGGGGAGTGAGACCGCCAGTGTACATGGAGCAGAGTGGGACAGCCAGTGTACTTGGAGGGGAGTGGGACAGCCAGTGTACATGGAGGTGAGTGGGACAGCCAGTGTACTTGGAGAAGAGTGGGACATCCAGTATTCATGGAGTGAAGTGGGACAGCCAGTGTACATGGGTGTGTGTGCGACAGCCAGTGTACATGGCGCAGAGTGGGACAGCCAGTGTGCATGGCACAGAGTGGGACAGCCACTGTACTTGGAGAGGAGCAGGACAGCCAGTGTACATGGAGTGGAGTGGGACAGCCCGTGTACATGGAGCAGAGTGGGACAGCCAGTGTATATAGAGCAGCGTGGAACAGTCAGTGTACATGGCGGGGTGTGGGTCAGCCAGTGTTCATGGAGTGGAGTGGGACAGCCAGTGTACATGGAGTGAAGTGGGACAGCCAGTGTACATGGGGGGGAGTGGGACAGCCAGTGTACATGGCGCAGAGTGGGACAGCCAGTGTACATGGAGTGAATTGGGACAGCCAGTGTACATGGAGTGAAGTGGGACAGCCAGTGTACATGGGGGGGAGTGGCACAGCCAGTGTACATGGAGCAGATTGGGACAGCCAGTGTACATGGGGAGGAGTGGGACAGCCAGTGTACATGGAACAGAGTGGGAATGCCAGTGTACATAGAGCAGAGTTGGAGAGACAGTGTACCTGGAGCAGAGTGGGACAGCTAGTGTACATGGAGCAGATTGGGGCAGCCAGTGTACATGGAGTGGAGTGGGACAGCCAGTGTACATGGGGGGGAGTGGGACAGCCAGTGTACCTGGAGCAGAGTGGGACAGCCAGTGTACATGGGGAGGAGTGGGACAGCCAGTGTACATGGATCAGAGTGGGAATGCCAGTGTACATAGAGCAGAGTTGGAGAGACAGTGTACCTGGAGCAGAGTGGGACAGCCAGTGTACAGGGAGCAGAGTGGGACAGTCAGTGTACTTGGAGGGGAGTGGGACAGCCAGTGTACATGGAGGTGAGTGGGACAGTCAGTGTACTTGGAGGTGAGTCAGACAGCCAGTGTACATGGAGCAGATTGGGAGGGGCAGAGTACCTGGAGCAGAGTAAGACAGCCAGTGTACATGGAGGGGAGTGGGACAGCCAGTGTACATGGAGCAGAGTGGGACAGCCAGTGTATTTGGAGATGAGTTGGAAAGCCAGTGTACTTGGAAAGGAGTGGGACAGCCAGTGTACATGGAGGAGAGTGGGACAGCCAGTGTACCTGGAGCTGAGTGGGACAGCCAGTGTACATGGAGCAGAGTGGGACAGCCAGTGTATATAGAGCAGAGTGGGACAGTGAGTGTACATGGAGGAGAGTGGGACAGCCAGTGTACTTGGAGCAGAGTGGGACAGCCAGTGTACATGGAGAGGAGCGGGATAGCCAGTGTACATGGAGTGAAGTGGGACAGCCAGTGTACATGGGGTGTGAGGGGTGTGGGACAGCCAGTGTACATGGAGGGGAGTGGGACAGCCAGTGTACATGGAGAAGAGTTGGACAGCCAGTGTACATGGAGAGGAGCGGGATAGCCAGTGTACATGGAGTGAAGTGGGACAGCCAGTGTACATGGGGTGGAGTGGGACAGCCAGTGTACATGGAGTGGAGTGGGACAGCCAGTGTACATGGGGGGGAGTGGGACAGCCAGTGTACATGGCGCAGAGTGGGACAGCCAGTGTACATGGCGCAGAGTGGGACAGCCAGTGTACATGGAGTGAAGTTGGACAGCCAGTGTACATGGTGGGGAGTGGGACAGCCAGTGTACATGGCGCAGAGTGGGTCAGCCGGTGTACATGGAGGGGAGTTGTATAGCCAGTGTACATGGAGTGGACTGGGTCGGCCAGTGTACATGGGGGGGGAGTGGGACAGCCATTGTACATGGCGCAGAGTGGGACAGCCTGTGTACATGGAGTGAGGTTGGACAGCCAGTGTACATGGTGGGGAGTGGGACAGCCAGTGTACATGGCACAGAGTGGGACAGCTGGTGTACATGGAGGGGAGTTGGACAGCCAGTGTACATGGAGGTGAGTGAGACCGCCAGTGTACATGGAGCAGAGTGGGACAGCCAGTGTACTTGGAGGGGAGTGGGACAGCCAGTGTACATGGAGGTGAGTGGGACAGCCAGTGTACTTGGAGAAGAGTGGGACATCCAGTGTTCATGGAGTGAAGTGGGACAGCCAGTGTACATGGCACAGAGTGGGACAGCCTGTGTACATGGAGTGAAGTTGGACAGCCAGTGTACATGGTGGGGAGTGAGACCGCCAGTGTACATGGAGGGGGAGTGGGACAGCCAGTGTACATGGCGCAGAGTGGGACAGCCAGTGTACATGGGGGGGAGTGGGTCAGCCAGTGTTCATGGAGTGGAGTGGGACAGCCAGTGTACATGGAGTGAAGTGGGACAGCCAGTGTACATGGGGGGGAGTGGGACAGCCAGTGTACATGGCGCAGAGTGGGACAGTCAGTGTACATGGAGTGAAGTGGGACAGCCAGTGTACATGGAGTGAAGTGGGACAGCCAGTGTACATCGGGGGCAGTGGGACAGCCAGTGTACATGGAGTGGAGTGGGACAGCCAGTGTACATGGAGTGAAGTGGGACAGCTAGTGTACATGGAGCAGAGTGGGACATCCAGTTAACATGGAGTGAAGTGGGACAGCCAGTGTACATGGGGAGGAGTGGGACAGCCAGTGTACATGGCGCAGAGTGGGACAGCCAGTGTACATGGTGTGAAGTGGGACAGCCAGTGTACATGGCGGGGGAGTGGGACAGCCAGTGTACATGGCGCAGAGTGGGACAGCCGGTGTACATGGAGGAGAGTTGGACAGCCAGTGTACATGGAGTGAAGTGGGACAGCCAGTGTACATGGTGGGGAGTGGGACAGCCAGTGTACATGGGGTGGAGTGGGACAGCCAGTGTACATGGAGGGGAGTGGGACAACCAGTGTACATGGAGGTGGGTGGGACAGTCAGTGTACTTGGAGGTGAGGCGGACAGCCAGTGTACATGGAGCAGTTTGGGAGGGGCAGAGTACCTGGAGTAGAGTGGGACAGCCAGTATACATGGAGGGGAATCGGATAGCCAGTGTACATGAAGCAGAGTGAGACAGCCAGTGTACATAGAGCAGAGTGGGAGAGACAGTGTACCTGGAGCAGAGTGGGACAGCCAGTGTACATGGAGGGGAGTGGGACAGCCAGTGTACTTGGAGGGAAGTGGGACAGACAGTGTACCTGGCGATGAGTTGGAAAGCCAGTGTACTTGGAAAGGAGTGGGACTGCCAGTGAACATGGAGGGGAGTGGGACAGCCAGTTTACCTGGAAAAGAGTGGGACAGCCAGTGTACATGGAGGGGAGTGGGACAGCCAGTGTATATAGAGCAGAGTGGGACAGTCAGTGTACATGGAGGTGAGTGGGTCAGCCAGTGTACCTGGACCAAAGTGGGACAGCCAGTGTACATGGAGGGGAGTGGGACAGCCCGTGTACATGGAGCAGAGTCGGACAGCCAGTGTACATGGGGGGGAGTGGGCCAGCCAGTGTATATGGCACAGAGTGGGACAGCCAGTGTACATGGGGGGGAGTGGGCCAGCCAGTGTACATGGCGCAGAGTGGGACAGCCAGTGTACATGGAGTGAAGTGGGACAGCCAGTGTACATGGGGGGGGGGGAGTGGGACAGCCAGTGGACATGGCACAGAGTGGGACAGAGGGTGTACATGGAGGGGATTTGGACAGCCAGTGTACATGGAGTGGAGTGGGACAGCCAGTGTACATGGAGTGAAGTGAGACATCCAGTGTACATGGGGGGGTGTGGGACAGCCAGTGTACATGGGTGTGTGTGGGATAGCCAGTGTACATGGCGCAGAATGGGACAGCCAGTGTACATGGAGGTGAGTGGGACAGTCAGTGTACTTGGAGGTGAGTAGGACTACCAGTGTACATGGACCAGATTGGGAGGGGTAGTGTACCTGGAGCAGAGTGGGACAGCCAGTGTACATGGGGGGGAGTGGGCCAGCCAGTGTACATGGCGCAGAGTGGGACAGCCAGTGTTCATGGAGTGAAGTGGGACAGCCAGTGTACATGGGGGGGAGTGGGACAGCCAGTGGACATGGCACAGAGTGGGACAGAGGGTGTACATGGAGGGGATTTGGACAGCCAGTGTACATGGAGTGGAGTGGGACAGCCAGTGTACATGGGGGGGAGTGGGCCAGCCAGTGTACATGGCGCAGAGTGGGACAGCCAGTGTACATGGAGTGAAGTGGGACAGCCAGTGTACATGGGGGGGGGAGTGGGACAGCCAGTGGACATGGCACAGAGTGGGACAGAGGGTGTACATGGAGGGGATTTGGACAGCCAGTGTACATGGAGTGGAGTGGGACAGCCAGTGTACATGGAGTGAAGTGAGACATCCAGTGTACATGGGGGTGTGTGGGACAGCCAGTGTACATGGGTGTGTGTGGGATAGCCAGTGTACATGGCGCAGAATGGGACAGCCAGTGTACATGGAGCAGAGTGGGACAGCCAGTGTACATGGAGGTGAGTGGGACAGTCAGTGTACTTGGAGGTGAGTAGGACTACCAGTGTACATGGACCAGATTGGGAGGGGTAGTGTACCTGGAGCAGAGTGGGACAGCCAGTGTACATGGGGGGGAGTGGGACAGCCAGTGTATATAGAGCAGAATGGGACAGTCAGTGTACATGGAGGAGAGTGGGACAGCCAGTGTACCTGGAGCAGAGTGGGACAGCCAGTGTACATGGAGGGGAGTGGGACAGCCAGTGTACATGGAGAAGAGTTGGACTGCCAGTGTACATGGAGAGGAGCGGGATAGCCAGTGTACATGGAGTGAAGTGGGACAACCAGTGTACATGGGGAGGAGTGGGACAGCCAGTGTACATGGCGCAGAGTGGGACAGCCGGTGTACATGGAGGGGAGTTGGACAGCCAGTGTACATGGAGTGGTGTGGGACAGCCAGTGAACATGGGGGGGAGTGGGACAGCCAGTGTACATGGAGGGGAGTGGGACAGCCAGTGTACATGGAGTGAAGTTGGACAGCCAGTGTACATGGTGCGGAGTGGGACAGCCAGTGTATATGGCGCAGAGTGGGACAGCCGGTGTACATGGAGGGGAGTTGGACAGCCAGTGTACATGGAGCAGAGTGGGACAGCCAGTGTACATGGAGCAGAGTGGGACATCCAGTGTATTTGGAGATGAGTTGGAAAGCCAGTGTACTTGGAAAGGAGTGGGACAGCCAGTGTACATGGAGGAGAGTGGGACAGCCAGTGTACCTGGAGCAGAGTGGGACAGCCAGTGTACATGGCGCAGAGTGGGACAGCCAGTGTATATAGAGCAGCGTGGGACAGTCAGTATACATGGAGGTGAGTGGGACAGCCAGTGTACATGGAGTGTAGTGGGATAGCCAGTGTACATGGAGTGAAGTGGGACATCCAGTGTACATAGGGGTGTGTGGGACAGCCAGTGTACATGGTGCAGAGTGGGACAGCCAGTGTACATTGAGTGAAGTGGGACAGCCAGTGTACATGGGGGGGAGTGGGACAGCCAGTGTACATGGCACAGAGTGGGACAGCCAGTGTACATGGCACAGAGTGGGGCAGCCGGTGTATGGAGGGGAATGGGACAGCCAGTGTACCTGGAGGGGAGTGGGACAGCCAGTGTACATGAAGCGGAGTGGGACAGCCAGTGTACCTGTTGGTGAATGGGACAGTCAGTATACTTGGAGGTGAGTAGGACAGCCAGTGTACATGGAGCAGATTGGGAGGGGCAGTGTACCTGGAGGGGAGTGGGACAGCCAGTGTACATGGAGCAGAGTGGGAATGCCAGTGTACATAGAGCAGAGTTGGAGAGACAGTGTACCTGGAGGGGAGTGGGATAGCCAGTGTACCTGGAGAAGAGTGGGACAGCCAGTGTACTTGGAGAGGGGCGGGACAGCCAGTGTACATGGAGTGGAGTGGGACAGCCAGTGTACATGGAGCAGAGTGGGACAGCCAGCGTATATAGTGCAGAGTGGGACAGTCAGTGTACATGGGGGGGAGTGGGACAGCCAGTGTACATGGAGTGAAGTGGGGCAGCCAGTGTACTTGGAGAGGGGCGGGACAGCCAGTGTACATGGAGTGGAGTGGGACAGCCAGTGTACTTGGAGAAGAGTTGGACAGCCAGTGTACATGGAGAGGAGCGGGATAGCCAGTGTACATGGAGTGAAGTGGGACAACCAGTGTACATGGGGAGGAGTGGGACAGCCAGCGTATATAGTGCAGAGTGGGACAGTCAGTGTACATGGGGGGGAGTGGGATAGCCAGTGTACATGGAGTGGAGTGGGACAGCCAGTGTACATGGCGCAGAGCGGGACAGCCAGTGTACATGGAGGGGAGTAGGACAGCCAGTGTACATGGAGCAGAGTGGGAATGCCAGTATACATAGAGCAGAGTTGGAGAGACAGTGTACCTGGAGGGGAGTGGGATAGCCAGTGTACATGAAGGGGAGTGGGACAGTCAGTGTACCTGGAGGAGAGTGGCACAGCCAGTGTACATAGGGGGGAGTGGGACCGCCAGTGTACATGGAGCAGAGTGGGACAGCCGGTGTATGGAGGGGAGTGGGACAGCCAGTGTACCTGGAGGGGAGTGGGACAGCCAATGTACATGGTGGTGAATGGGACAGCCAGTGGACTTGGAGGCGAGTAGGACAGCCAGTGTTTCTGGAGCAGATTAGGAGGGGCAGTGTACCTGGAGCAGAGTGGGACAGCCAGTGTACATGGTGCAGAGTGGGACAGCCAGTGTACATGACGTGGAGTGGGACAGCCAGTGTACCTGGAGCAGAGTGGGACAGCCAGTGTACATGGAGCAGAGTAGGACAGCCAGTGTACATGGAGGTGAGTGGGACAGTCAGTGTACTGGAGGTGAGTAGGACTACCAGTGTACATGGAGCAGATTGGGAGGGGTAGTGTACCTGGAGCAGAGTGGGACAGCCAGTGTACATGGGGCAGAGTGGGACAGCCAGTGTACTTGGAGAGGAGCCGGACAGCCAGTGTACATGGAGTGGAATGGGACAGCCAGTGTACATGGAGTGGAGTGGGACAGCCAGTGTACATGCGGGGGAGTGGGACAGCCAGTGTACATGGTGCAGAGTGGGACAGCCAGTGTACATGGAGTGGAGTGGGACAGCCTGTGTACATGGAGCAGAGTGGGACAGCCAGCGTATATAGTGCAGAGTGGGACAGTCAGTGTACATGGGGGGGAGTGGGACAGCCAGTGTACATGGAGTGGAGTGGGACAGCCAGTGTACATGCGGGGGAGTGGGACAGCCAGTGTACATGGTGCAGAGTGGGACAGCCAGTGTACATGGAGTGAAGTGGGACCGCCAGTGTACATGGGGGGGAGTGGGACAGCCAGTGTACATGGCGCAGAGCGGGACAGCCAGTGTACATGGAGGGGAGTAGGACAGCCAGTGTACATGGAGGAGAGTGGGACAGCCAGTGTACATGGAGTGGAGTGGGACAGCCTGTGTACATGGAGCAGAGTGGGACAGCCAGCGTATATAGTGCAGAGTGGGACAGTCAGTGTACATGGGGGGGAGTGGGACAGCCAGTGTACATGGAGTGGAGTGGGACAGCCAGTGTACATGCGGGGGAGTGGGACAGCCAGTGTACATGGTGCAGAGTGGGACAGCCAGTGTACATGGAGTGAAGTGGGACCGCCAGTGTACATGGGGGGGAGTGGGACAGCCAGTGTACATGGCGCAGAGCGGGACAGCCAGTGTACATGGATGGGAGTAGGACAGCCAGTGTACATGGAGCAGAGTGGGAATGCCAGTATACATAGAGCAGAGTTGGAGAGACAGTGTACCTGGAGGGGAGTGGGATAGCCAGTGTACATGAAGGGGAGTGGGACAGTCAGTGTACCTGGAGGAGAGTGGCACAGCCAGTGTACATAGGGGGGAGTGGGACCGCCAGTGTACATGGAGCAGAGTGGGACAGCCGGTGTATGGAGGGGAGTGGGACAGCCAGTGTACCTGGAGGGGAGTGGGACAGCCAATGTACATGGTGGTGAATGGGACAGCCAGTGGACTTGGAGGCGAGTAGGACAGCCAGTGTTTCTTGAGCAGATTAGGAGGGGCAGTGTACCTGGAGCAGAGTGGGACAGCCAGTGTACATGGTGCAGAGTGGGACAGCCAGTGTACATGACGTGGAGTGGGACAGCCAGTGTACATGTCGCAGGTTGGGAGGGACAGTGTACCTGGAGCAGAGTGGGACAGCCAGTGTACTTGGAGCAGAGTGGGACAGCCAGTATACACGGAGGTGAGTGGGACAGTCAGTGTACTTGGAGGTGAGTCGGACAGCCAGCGTACATGGAGCAGATTGGGAGGGGCAGAGTACCTGGAGCAGAGTGGGACATCCAGTGTATTTGGAGATGAGTTGGAAAGCCAGTGTACTTGGAAAGGAGTGGGACAGCCAGTGTACATGGAGGAGAGTGGGACAGCCAGTGTACCTGGAGCAGAGTGGGACAGCCAGTGTACATGGAGCAGAGTGGGACAGCCAGTGTATATAGCGCAGAGTGGGACAGTCAGTGTTCATGGAGGAGAGTGGGACAGCCAGTGTACCTGGAGCAGAGTGGGACAGCCAGTGTATTTGGAGATGAGTTGGAAAGCCAGTGTACTTGGAAAGGAGTGGGACAGCCAGTGTACATGGAGGAGAGTGGGACAGCCAGTGTACCTGGAGCAGAGTGGGACAGCCAGTGTACATGGAGCAGAGTGGGACAGCCAGTGTATATAGCGCAGAGTGGGACAGTCAGTGTTCATGGAGGAGAGTGGGACAGCCAGTGTACCTGGAGCAGAGTGGGACAGCCAGTGTACATGGAGGGGAGTGGGACAGCCAGTGTATCTGGAGAAGAGTTGGACAGCCAGTGTACATGGAGAGGTGCAGGATAGCCAGTGTACATGGGGGGGGGGGGGGGATTGGGACAGCCAGTGTACATGGCGCAGAGTGGGACTGCCAGTTACCTGGAGGGGAGTGGGACAGCCAGTGTACATGGAGTGCAGTGGGACAGCCAGTGTACATGGGTCGGAGTGGGACAGCCAGTGTACATGGAGGGGAGTTGGACAGCCAGTGTACATGGTGGGGAGTGGGACTGCCAGTGTACATGGAGCAGAGTGGGACAGCCAGTGTACATGGAGGGGAGTGGGACAGCCAGTGTACATGGAGGTGAGTGGGACAGCCAGTGTACATGGAGCAGAGTGGGACATCCAGTGTTCATGGAGTGAAGTGGGACAGCCAGTGTACATGGGGGTGTGTGCGACAGCCAGTGTACATGGCGCAGAGTGGGACAGCTGGTGTACATGGAGTGGAGTTGGACAGCCAGTGTACATGGAGTGGAGTGGGACAGCCAGTGTACATGGGGCAGAGTGGGACAGCCAGTGTACTTGGAGAGGAGCCGGACAGCCAGTGTACATGGAGTGGAGTGGGACAGCCAGTGTATATAGAGCAGAGTGGGACAGTCAGTGTACATGGTGGGGAGTGGGTCAGCCAGTGTACATGGAGTGGAGTGGATTGGGACAGCCAGTGTACATGGAGTGAAGTGGGACAGCCAGTGTACTTGGGGGGGGGGGGGGGGAGTGGGACAGCCAGTGTACATGTCGCAGGTTGGGAGGGACAGTGTACCTGGAGCAGAGTGGGACAGCCAGTGTACTTGGAGCAGAGTGGGACAGCCAGTATACACGGAGGTGAGTGGGACAGTCAGTGTACTTGGAGGTGAGTCGGACAGCCAGTGTACATGGAGCAGATTGGGAGGGGCAGAGTACCTGGAGCAGAGTGGGACATCCAGTGTATTTGGAGATGAGTTGGAAAGCCAGTGTACTTGGAAAGGAGTGGGACAGCCAGTGTACATGGAGGAGAGTGGGACAGCCAGTGTACCTGGAGCAGAGTGGGACAGCCAGTGTACATGGAGCAGAGTGGGACAGCCAGTGTATATAGCGCAGAGTGGGACAGTCAGTGTTCATGGAGGAGAGTGGGACAGCCAGTGTACCTGGAGCAGAGTGGGACAGCCAGTGTACATGGAGGGGAGTGGGACAGCCAGTGTACCTGGAGAAGAGTTGGACAGCCAGTGTACATGGAGAGGTGCAGGATAGCCAGTGTACATGGGTGGGGGGGGGGGGGGATTGGGACAGCCAGTGTACATGGCGCAGAGTGGGACAGCTGGTGTACATGGAGTGGAGTTGGACAGCCAGTGTACATGGAGTGGAGTGGGACAGCCAGTGTACATGGGGCAGAGTGGGACAGCCAGTGTACTTGGAGAGGAGCCGGACAGCCAGTGTACATGGAGTGGAGTGGGACAGCCAGTGTATATAGAGCAGAGTGGGACAGTCAGTGTACATGGTGGGGAGTGGGTCAGCCAGTGTACATGGAGTGGAGTGGATTGGGACAGCCAGTGTACATGGAGTGAAGTGGGACAGCCAGTGTACTTGGGGGGGGGGGGGGGGGGAGTGGGACAGCCAGTGTACATGTCGCAGGTTGGGAGGGACAGTGTACCTGGAGCAGAGTGGGACAGCCAGTGTACTTGGAGCAGAGTGGGACAGCCAGTATACACGGAGGTGAGTGGGACAGTCAGTGTACTTGGAGGTGAGTCGGACAGCCAGTGTACATGGAGCAGATTGGGAGGGGCAGAGTACCTGGAGCAGAGTGGGACATCCAGTGTATTTGGAGATGAGTTGGAAAGCCAGTGTACTTGGAAAGGAGTGGGACAGCCAGTGTACATGGAGGAGAGTGGGACAGCCAGTGTACCTGGAGCAGAGTGGGACAGCCAGTGTACATGGAACAGAGTGGGACAGCCAGTGTATATAGCGCAGAGTGGGACTGTCAGTGTTCATGGAGGAGAGTGGGACAGCCAGTGTACCTGGAGCAGAGTGGGACAGCCAGTGTACATGGAGGGGAGTGGGACAGCCAGTGTACCTGGAGAAGAGTTGGACAGCCAGTGTACATGGAGAGGTGCAGGATAGCCAGTGTACATGGGTGGGGGGGGGGGTGGGATTGGGACAGCCAGTGTACATGGCGCAGAGTGGGACTGCCAGTTACATGGAGGGGAGTGGGACAGCCAGTGTACATGGAGTGCAGTGGGACAGCCAGTGTACATGGGGCGGAGTGGGACAGCCAGTGTACATGGAGTGAAGTTGGACAGCCAGTGTACATGGTGGGGAGTGGGACAGCCAGTGTACATGGAGCAGAGTGGGACAGCCAGTGTACATGGAGGGGAGTGGGACAGCCAGTGTACATGAAGGTGAGTGGGACAGCCAGTGTACATGGAGCAGAGTGGGACATCCAGTGTTCATGGAGTGAAGTGGGACAGCCAGTGTACATGGGGGGGTGTGCGACAGCCTGTGTACATGGAGTGAAGTGGGACAGCCAGTGTACATGGAGTGGAGTGGGACAGCCAGTGTACATGGGGGGAGTGGGACCGCCAGTGTACATGGCGCAGAGTGGGACAGCCTGTGTACATGGAGTGAAGTTGGACAGCCAGTGTACATGGTGGGGAGTGGGATAGCCAGTGTACATGGCGCAGAGTGGGACAGCCAGTGTACATGGAGTGAAGTAGGACAGCCAGTGTACATGGGGGTGTGTGCGACAGCCAGTGTACATGGCGCAGAGTGGGACAGCCAGTGTATATAGAGCAGTGTGGGACAGTCAGTGTAAATGGAGCAGAGTGGGACAGTCAGTGTACGTGGAGTGGAGTGGGACAGCCAGTGTACATGGGGTGAAGTGGGACATCCAGTGTACATGGGGGGGAGTGGGACAGCCAGAGTACATGGCGCAGAGTGGGGCAGCTGGTGTATGGAGGGGAGTGGGACAGCCAGTGTACCTGGAGGGGAGTGGGACAGCCAGTGTACCTGGTGGTGAATGGGACAGTCAGTGTACTTGGAGGCGAGTAAATCAGCCTGTGTATATGGAGCAGATTAGGAGGGGCAGTGTACCTGGAGCAGAGTGGGACAGCCAGTGTACATGGAGCAGAGTGGGACAGCCAGTATACATGGAGGTGAGTGGGACAGTCAGTGTACTTGGAGGTGAGTAGGACAGTCAGTGTACTTGGAAAGGAGTGGGACAGCCAGTGTACATGGAGCAGATTGGGAGGGGCAGTGTACCTGGAGCAGATTGGGACAGCCAGTGTACATGGAGCAGAGTGGGATAGCCAGTGTACATGGAGGGGAGTGGAACAGCCAGTGTACATGGAGCAGAGTGGGAATGCCAGTATACATGGAGCAGAGTTGGAGAGACAGTGTACTTGGAGGTGAGTGGGATAGCCAGTGTACCTGGAGCAAAGTGGGACAGCCAGTGTACATGGAGGGGAGTGAGACAGCCAGTGTACATGGAGCAGAGTGGGACAGCCAGTGTACATGGAGTGAAGTGGGACAGCCAGTGTACATGGAGCAGAGTGGGACATCCAGTGTTCATGGAGTGAAGTGGGACAGCCAGTGTACATGGGTGTGTGTGCGACAGCCAGTGTACATGGCGCAGAGTGGGACAGCTGGTGTACATGGAGGGGAGTTGGACAGCCAGTGTACATGGAGTGGAGTGGGACAGCCAGTGTACATGGGGGGAGTGGGACCGCCAGTGTACATGGCGCAGAGTGGGACAGCCTGTGTACATGGAGTGAAGTTGGACAGCCAGTGTACATGGTGGGGAGTGGGATAGCCAGTGTACATGGCGCAGAGTGGGACAGCCAGTGTACATGGAGTGAAGTAGGACAGCCAGTGTACATGGGGGTGTGTGCGACAGCCAGTGTACATGGCGCAGAGTGGGACAGCCAGTGTATATAGAGCAGTGTGGGACAGTCAGTGTAAATGGAGCAGAGTGGGACAGTCAGTGTACGTGGAGTGGAGTGGGACAGCCAGTGTACATGGGGTGAAGTGGGACATCCAGTGTACATGGGGGGGAGTGGGACAGCCAGAGTACATGGCGCAGAGTGGGGCAGCTGGTGTATGGAGGGGAGTGGGACAGCCAGTGTACCTGGAGGGGAGTGGGACAGCCAGTGTACCTGGTGGTGAATGGGACAGTCAGTGTACTTGGAGGCGAGTAAATCAGCCTGTGTATATGGAGCAGATTAGGAGGGGCAGTGTACCTGGAGCAGAGTGGGACAGCCAGTGTACATGGAGCAGAGTGGGACAGCCAGTGTACATGGATCAGAGTGGGACAGCCAGTATACATGGAGGTGAGTGGGACAGTCAGTGTACTTGGAGGTGAGTAGGACAGTCAGTGTACTTGGAAAGGAGTGGGACAGCCAGTGTACATGGAGCAGATTGGGACAGGCAGTGTACCTGGAGCAGATTGGGACAGCCAGTGTACATGGAGCAGAGTGGGATAGCCAGTGTACATGGAGGGGAGTGGGACAGCCAGTGTACATGGAGCAGAGTGGGAATGCCAGTATACATGGAGCAGAGTTGGAGAGACAGTGTACTTGGAGGTGAGTGGGATAGCCAGTGTACCTGGAGCAAAGTGGGACAGCCAGTGTACATGGAGGGGAGTGAGACAGCCAGTGTACATGGAGCAGAGTGGGACAGCCAGTGTACCTGGAGGAGAGTGGGACAGCCAGTGTATATTGAGTGGAGTGGGGCAGCCAGTGTACCTGGGGGGGAGTGGGACAGCCAGTGTACATTGAGTGGAGTGGGGCAGCCAGTGTACCTGGGGGGGAGTGGGACAGCCAGTGTACATGGAGCAGATTGGGACAGCCAGTGTACATGGAGCAGAATGGGACAGTCAGTGTACATGGAGGGGAGTGGGACAGCCAGTGTACATGGGGGGGAGTGGGACAGCCAGTGTACATTGAGTGGAGTGGGGCAGCCAGTGTACATGGGGGGGAGTGGGACAGCCAGTGTATATTGAGTGGAGTGGGGCAGCCAGTGTACCTGGAGCAGAGTGGGACAGCCAGTGTACCTGGAGCAGATTGGGAGAGCCAGTGTACATGGAGGGGAGTGGGTCTGCCAGTGTACATGGAGCGGAGTGGGACAGCCAGTGTACATGGAGCGGAGTGGGACAGCCAGTGTACATGGAGCAGAGTGGGACAGCCAGTGTACCTGGAGGGGAGTGGGACAGCTTGTGTACCTGGAGCAGAGTGGGACAGCCAGTGTACATGGGGGGGGGGAGTCGGACAGCCAGTGTACATGGAGGTGAGTGGGACAGCCAGTGTACATGGAGGTGAGTGGGAGAGCCAGTGTACATGGAGGGGAGTGGGACAGCCAGTGTACCTGGAGGGGAGTGGGACAGCCAGTGTACATGGAGCGGAGTGGGACAGCCAGTGTAACTGGAGGGGAGTGGGACAGCCAGTGTACATGGAGCAGAGTGGGACAGCCAGTGTACATGGAGCGGAGTGGGATAGCCAGTGTACATGGAGCAGAGTGGGACAGCCAGTGTACATGGAGCAGAGTGGGACAGCCAGTGTACCTGGAGGGGAGTGGGACAGCTTGTGTACCTGGAGCAGAGTGGGGCAGCCAGTGTACATGGGGGGGAGTCGGACAGCCAGTGTACATGGAGGGGAGTGGGACAGCCAGTGTACCTGGAGGGGAGTGGGACAGCCAGTGTACATGGAGCGGAGTGGGACAGCCAGTGTACATGGAGCGGGGTTGGACAGCCAGTGTACATGGAGTAGAGTGGGACAGCCAGTGTACATGGAGGGGAGTGGGATAGCCAGTGTACATGGAGCAGAGTGGGACAGCCAGTGTACATGGAGCAGAGTGGGACAGCCAGTGTACCTGGAGGGGAGTGGGACAGCTTGTGTACCTGGAGCAGAGTGGGACAGCCAGTGTACATGGAGTGGAGTGGGACAGCCAGTGTACATGGAGGGCAGTGGGACAGCTTGTGTACCTGGAGCAGAGTGGGACAGCCAGTGTACATGGAGGGGAGTGGGACAGCTTGTGTACCTGGAGCAGAGTGGGACAGCCAGTGTACACGGAGCGGAGTGGGACAGCCGGTGTACATGGAGGGGAGTTGGACAGCCAGTGTACATGGAGTGGTGTGGGACAGCCAGTGTACATGGAGTGGAGTGGGACAGCCAGTGTACATGGGGGGGGAGTGGGACAGCCAGTGTACATGGCGCAGAGTGGGACAGACAGTGTACATGGGGGGAGTGGGACAGCCAGTGTACCTGGAGCAGAGTGGGACAGCCAGTGTACATGGAGGGGAGTGGGACAGCCAGTGTACCTGGAGGTAGTGGGACGCCAGTGTCCATGGAGCAGAGTGGGACAGCCAGTGTACATGGAGCGGAGTGGGACAGCCAGTGTACATGGAGCGGAGTGGGACAGCCAGTGTACATGGAGCAGAGTGGGACAGCCAGTGTACATGGAGTGGAGTGGGACAGCCAGTGTACATGGAGGGCAGTGGGACAGCTTGTGTACCTGGAGCAGAGTGGGACAGCCAGTGTACCTGGAGGGGAGTGGGACAGCTTGTGTACCTGGAGCAGAGTGGGACAGCCAGTGTACACGGAGCGGAGTGGGACAGCCGGTGTACATGGAGGGGAGTTGGACAGCCAGTGTACATGGAGTGGTGTGGGACAGCCAGTGTACATGGAGTGGAGTGGGACAGCCAGTGTACATGGGGGGGAGTGGGACAGCCAGTGTACATGGCGCAGAGTGGGACAGACAGTGTACATGGGGGGAGTGGGACAGCCAGTGTACCTGGAGCAGAGTGGGACAGCCAGTGTACATGGAGGGGAGTGGGACAGCCAGTGTACATGGAGCGGAGTGGGACAGCCAGTGTACATGGAGCAGAGTGGGACAGCCAGTGTACCTGGAGGGGAGTGGGACAGCTTGTGTACCTGGAGCAGAGTGGGACAGCCAGTGTACATGGGGGGGGAGTCGGACAGCCAGTGTACATGGAGCAGAGTGGGACAGCCAGTGTACCTGGAGGGGAGTGGGACAGCTTGTGTACCTGGAGCAGAGTGGGACAGCCAGTGTACCTGGAGGGGAGTGGGACAGCTTGTGTACCTGGAGCAGAGTGGGACAGCCAGTGTACATGGGGGGGAGTCGGACAGCCAGTGTAACTGGAGGGGAGTGGGACAGCCAGTGTACATGGAGCAGAGTGGGGCAGCCAGTGTACATGGAGCGGAGTTGGACAGCCAGTGTACATGGAGCAGAGTGGGACAGCCAGTGTACATGGAGGGGAGTGGGATAGCCAGTGTACATGGAGCAGAGTGGGACAGCCAGTGTACATGGAGCAAAGTGGGACAGCCAGTGTACCTGGAGGGGAGTGGGACAGCTTGTGTACCTGGAGCAGAGTGGGACAGCCAGTGTACATGGAGCGGAGTGGAACAGCCAGTGTACATGGAGGGCAGTGGGACAGCTTGTGTACCTGGAGCAGAGTGGGACAGCCAGTGTACCTGGAGGGGAGTGGGACAGCTTGTGTACCTGGAGCAGAGTGGGACAGCCAGTGTTCACGGAGCGGAGTGGGACAGCCGGTGTACATGGAGGGGAGTTGGACAGCCAGTGTACATGGAGCAGAGTGGGACAGCCAGTGTACCTGGAGGGGAGTGGGACAGCTTGTGTACCTGGAGCAGAGTGGGACAGCCAGTGTACATGGGGGGGGGGAGTCGGACAGCCAGTGTACATGGAGGTGAGTGGGACAGCCAGTGTACATGGAGGTGAGTGGGACAGCCAGTGTACCTGGAGGGGAGTGGGACAGCTTGTGTACCTGGAGCAGAGTGGGACAGCCAGTGTACATGGAGCGGAGTGGGACAGCCAGTGTACATGGAGGGCAGTGGGACAGCTTGTGTACCTGGAGCAGAGTGGGACAGCCAGTGTACATGGAGGGGAATGGGACAGCTTGTGTACCTGGAGCAGATTGGGACAGCCAGTGTACATGGAGCAGAGTGGGACAGCCAGTGTACCTGGAGGGGAGTGGGACAGCTTGTGTACCTGGAGCAGAGTGGGACAGCCAGTGTACACGGAGCGGAGTGGGGCAGCCGGTGTACATGGAGGGGAGTTGGACAGCCAGTGTACATGGAGTGGAGTGGGACAGCCAGTGTACATGGAGTGGAGTGGGACAGCCAGTGTACATGGGGGGGAGTGGGACAGCCAGTGTACATGGCGCAGAGTGGGACAGCCAGTGTACATGGAGTGAAGTTGGACAGCCAGTGTACATGGTGGGGAGTGGGACAGCCAGTGTACATGGCGCAGAGTGGGACAGCCGGTGTACATGGAGGGGAGTTGGACAGCCAGTGTACATGGAGGGAAGTGGGACAGCCAGTGTACATGGAGCAGAGTGGGACATCCAGTGTTGATGGAGTGAAGTGGGACAGCCAGTGTACATGGGGGTGTGTGCGACAGCCAGTGTACATGGCGCAGAGTGGGACAGCTGGTGTACATGGAGGGGAGTTGGACAGCCAGTGTACATGGAGTGGAGTGGGACAGCCAGTGTACATGGGGGGAGTGGGACAGCCAGTGTACATGGCGCAGAGTGGGACAGCCAGTGTACATGGAGTGAAGTTGGACAGCCAGTGTACATGGTGGGGAGTGGGACAGCCAGTGTACATGGCGCAGAGTGGGACAGCCGGTGTACATGGAGGGGAGTTGGACAGCCAGTGTACATGGAGGGAAGTGGGACAGCCAGTGTACATGGAGCAGAGTGGGACATCCAGTGTTGATGGAGTGAAGTGGGACAGCCAGTGTACATGGGGATGTGTGCGACAGCCAGTGTACATGGTGCAGAGTGGGACAGCTGGTGTACATGGAGGGGAGTTGGACAGCCAGTGTACATGGAGTGGAGTGGGACAGCCAGTGTACATGGGGGGAGTGGGACAGCCAGTGTACATGGAGTGAAGTGGGACAGCCAGTGTACATGGGGGGGAGTGGGACAGCCAGTGTACATGGCGCAGAGTGGGACAGCCAGTGTACATGGAGTGAATTGGGACAGCCAGTGTACATGGAGTGAAGTGGGACAGCCAGTGTACATGATGGGGAGTGGGACAGCCAGTGTACATGGTGGGGAGTGGGACAGCCAGTGTACATGGAGTGAAGTGGGACAGCCAGTGTACATGGGGGGGAGTGGGACAGCCAGTGTACCTGGAGCAGAGTGGGACCACCAGTGTACATGGGGAGGAGTGGGACAGCCAGTGCACATGGAGCAGAGTGGGAATGCCAGTGTACATGGAGGTGAGTGGGACAGCCAGTGTACATGGAGTGAAGTGGGACAGCCAGTGTACATGGGGGGGAGTGGGACAGCCAGTGTACCTGGAGCAGAGTGGGACAGCCAGTGTACATGGAGGGGAGTGGGACAGCCAGTGTACCTGGAGGGGAGTGGGACAGCCAGTGTACATGGAGCAGAGTGGGACAGCCAGCGTATATAGTGCAGAGTGGGACAGTCAGTGTACATGGGGGGGAGTGGGACAGCCAGTGTACATGGAGTGGAGTGGGACAGCCAGTGTACATGGAGGGGAGTGGGACAGCCAGTGTACCTGGAGAAGAGTTGGACAGCCAGTGTACATGGAGAGGTGCTGGATAGCCAGTGTACATGGGGGGGGGGGGGGGGGGGGGATTGGGACAGCCAGTGTACATGGCGCAGAGTGGGACTGCCGGTTACATGGAGAGGAGTGGGACAGCCAGTGTACATGGAGTGCAGTGGGACAGCCAGTGTACATGGGGCGGAGTGGGACAGCCAGTGTACATGGAGTGAAGTTGGACAGCCAGTGTACATGGTGGGGAATGGGACAGCCAGTGTACACGGAGCAGAGTGGGACAGCCAGTGTACATGGAGGAGAGTGGGACAGCCAGTGTACATGGAGTGCAGTGGGACATCCAGTGTTCATGGAGTGAAGTGGGACAGCCAGTGTACATGGGGGTGTGTGCGACAGCCAGTGTACATGGCGCAGAGTGGGACAGCTGGTGTACATGGAGGGGAGTTGGACAGCCAGTGTACATGGAGTGGAGTGGGACAGCCAGTGTACACGGGGGGGAGTGGGACAGCCAGTGTACATGGTGCAGAGTGGGACAGCCTGTGTACATGGAGTGAAGTTGGACAGCCAGTGTACATGGTGGGGAGTGGGACAGCCAGTGTACATGGCGCAGAGTGGGACAGCCTGTGTACATGGAGTGAAGTGGGACAGCCAGTGTACATGGAGCAGAGTGGGACATCCAGTGTTCATGGAGTGAAGTGGGACAGCCAGTGTACATGGGGGTGTGTGCGACAGCCAGTGTACATGGCGCAGAGTGGGACAGCTGGTGTACATGGAGGGGAGTTGGACAGCCAGTGTACATGGAGTGGAGTGGGACAGCCAGTGTACATGGGGGGGAGTGGGACAGCCAGTGTACATAGCGCAGAGTGGGACAGCCTTTGTACATGGAGTGGAGTTGGACAGCCAGTGTACATGGTGGGGAGTGGGATAGCCAGTTTACATGGCGCAGAGTGGGACAGCCTGTGTACATGGAGTGAAGTGGGACAGCCAGTGTACATGGGGGTGTGTGCGACAGCCAGTGTACATGGCGCAGAGTGGGACAGCCAGTGTATATAGAGCAGTGTGGGACAGTCAGTGTAAATGGAGCAGAGTGGGACAGTCAGTGTACGTGGAGTGGAGTGGGACAGCCAGTGTACATGGGGTGAAGTGGGACATCCAGTGTACATGGGGGGGAGTGGGACAGCCAGAGTACATGGCGCGGAGTGGGGCAGCTGGTGTATGGAGGGGAGTGGGACAGCCAGTGTACCTGGAGGGGAGTGGGACAGCCAGTGTACCTGGTGGTGAATGGGACAGTCAGTGTACTTGGAGGCGAGTAAGTCAGCCTGTGTATATGGAGCAGATTAGGAGGGGCAGTGTACCTGGAGCAGAGTGGCACAGCCAGTGTACATGGAGCAGAGTGGGACAGCCAGTGTACATGGATCAGAGTGGGACCGCCAGTGTACATGGAGGTGAGTGGGACAGTCAGTGTACTTGGAGGTGAGTAGGACAGCCAGTGTACATGGAACAGATTGGGAGGGGCAGTGTACTGGAGCAGATTGGGACAGCCAGTGTACATGGAGCAGAGTGGGATAGCCAGTGTACATGGAGGGGAGTGGGACAGCCAGTGTACATGGAGCAAAGTGGTAATGCCAGTGTACATGGAGCAGAGTGGGATAGCCAGTGTACCTGGAGCAAAGTGGGACAGCCAGTGTACATGGAGGGGAGTGAGACAGCCAGTGTACATGGAGCAGAGTGGGACAGCCAGTGTACCTGGAGGAGAGTGGGACAGCCAGTGTATATTGAGTGGAGTGGGGCAGCCAGTGTACCTGGGGGAGAGTGGGACAGCCAGTGTACATTGAGTGGAGTGGGGCAGCCAGTGTACCTGGGGGGGAGTGGGACAGCCAGTGTACATGGAGCAGATTGGGACAGCCAGTGTACATGGAGCAGAATGGGACAGTCAGTGTACATGGAGGGGAGTGGGACCGCCAGTGTACATGGGGGGGAGTGGGACAGCCAGTGTACATGGGGGGGAGTGGGACAGCCAGTGTATATTGAGTGGAGTGGGGCAGCCAGTGTACCTGGAGCAGAGTGGGACAGCCAGTGTACCTGGAGCAGATTGGGACAGCCAGTGTATTTGGAGCGGAGTGGGACAGCCAGTGTACCTGGAGCAGATTGGGACAGCCAGTGTACATGGAGGGGAGTGGGTCTGCCAGTGTACATGGAGGGGAGTGGGTCAGCCAGTGTACATGGAGCGGAGTGGGACAGCCAGTGTACTTGGAGTGGAGTGGGACAGCTTGTGTACCTGGAGCGGAGTGGGACAGCCAGTGTACATGGAGCGGAGTGGGACAGCCAGTGTACATGGAGGTGAGTGGGACAGCCAGTGTACATGGATCGGAGTGGGACAGCCAGTGTACATGGAGCGGAGTGGAACAGGCAGTGTACATGGGGGGGAGTGGGACAGCCAGTGTACATGGAGGTGAGTGGGAGAGCCAGTGTACATGGAGGGGAGTGGGACAGCCAGTGTACCTGGAGGGGAGTGGGACAGCCAGTGTACATGGAGCGGAGTGGGACAGCCAGTGTACATGGAGCGGAGTGGGACAGCCAGTGTACATGGAGCAGAGTGGGACAGCCAGTGTACATGGAGTGGAGTGGGATAGCCAGTGCACATGGAGCAGAGTGGGACAGCCAGTGTACATGGAGCAGAGTGGGACAGCCAGTGTACCTGGAGGGGAGTGGGACAGCTTGTGTACCTGGAGCAGAGTGGGACAGCCAGTGTACATGGAGCGGAGTGGGACAGCCAGTGTACATGGAGGGGAGTGGGACAGCTTGTGTACCTGGAGCAGAGTGGGACAGCCAGTGTACATGGAGGGGAGTGGGACAGCTTGTGTACCTGGAGCAGAGTGGGACAGCCAGTGTACATGGAGCAGAGTGGGACAGCCAGTGTACCTGGAGGGGAGTGGGACAGCTTGTGTACCTGGAGCAGAGTGGGACAGCCAGTGTACACGGAGCGGAGTGGGACAGCCAGTGTACATGGAGGGGAGTGGGACAGCTTGTGTACCTGGAGCAGAGTGGGACAGCCAGTGTACATGGAGCGGAGTGGGACAGCCAGTGTACATGGAGGGGAGTGGGACAGCTTGTGTACCTGGAGCAGAGTGGGGCAGCCAGTGTACATGGAGCGGAGTGGGACAGCCAGTGTACATGGGGGGGGGAGTGGGACAGCCAGTGTACATGGAGCGTAGTGGGACAGCCAGTGTACCTGGAGGGGAGTGGGACAGCTTGTGTACCTGGAGCAGAGTGGGACAGCCAGTGTACACGGAGCGGAGTGGGACAGCCAGTGTACATGGAGGGGAGTGGGACAGCTTGTGTACCTGGAGCAGAGTGGGACAGCCAGTGTACATGGAGCGGAGTGGGACAGCCAGTGTACATGGAGGGGAGTGGGACAGCTTGTGTACCTGGAGCAGAGTGGGGCAGCCAGTGTACATGGAGCGGAGTGGGACAGCCAGTGTACATGGGGGGGAGTGGGACAGCCAGTGTACATGGAGCGGAGTGGGACAGCCAGTGTACATGGGGGGGAGTGGGACAGCCAGTGTACATGGAGCGGAGTGGGACAGCCAGTGTACATGGGGGGGAGTGGGACAGCCAGTGTACATGGAGCGGAGTGGGACAGCCAGTGTACATGGGGGGGGAGTGGGACAGCCAGTGTACATGGAGCGGAGTGGGACAGCCAGTGTACATGGAGGGGAGTGGGACAGCCAGTGTACATGGATTGATCTACTGGAGGCCCTTTATTGAAAGATTGTAATGTTTCTCCTTTTAACTTTATTTCTTGCATTTCTAACTTACACAATAAATAACTGTGAGGTAATGTAACTCTCTTTTTCCTCTATTTCTCTTTTTTTCCTAAGATTTATACCTAGGTACATTGTACGTAAGATGGCCAAGAACAGTGGAAGAGGCAAGTGAAGAATTTGCGAGGGGCCTGGCTGATATTTTTGCATCATCATCAATCGTGGGTGAGGTCCCATAAGACTGGAGGGTAGCGAATGTTGTGCCATTATTCAAGAAGGGCTCTAAAGAAAAACCTGGGAACCATAGATCAATAAGTTTAACATCTGTGGTGGTTGTTACTTGAGAAGATTCTGAGGATTAAGATATATATGCGTTCGGAAGGACAGGGTTTGATTAGGAGCATTCAGCATGGCTTTGTGAGTGGGAGACCATGCCTCACAAATATGTTAGAGTGCTTTGATGAAGTGACCAGGAAGGTTGATGTGGGCAGGGCAGTAGATGTGGTCTATCTGGGTTCCAGTAAGGCCTTTGATAAGGTTCCACATTGTAGGCTGCTCTGGAAGGTTAGATCACATGGAATCCAGAGGGAGCTGGCAAATTAGATACACAGTTGGCTTGATGGTAGGAAGCAGAGGGTAATAGTGGAAGGTGTTTGTCGGACTGAGGCCTGTGACTAGTGGAGTGCCTCAGGGATCAGTGCTGAGCCCAATATTGTTTGTTATCTATATCAATGATTTGGATGAGCATGATTAGTAAGTTTGCTGATGATACTAAAATAATTGGTATCATAGACAGTGAGGAAGGTTATTAGTAATTGCAGCAGGACTTTGATCAGTTGGGGAAGTGGGTTGAGAAATGGCAAATGGAGTTTAATATCGATAAGAGTGAGGTCTTGTATTTTGGAAAGTCAGATCAAAGTAGGAGTTTCATGGTGAATGGTAGGGCCTGAAGGAGTGCAGTGGAACAGAGGGACCTTGGAGTTCAGGTGCACAGTTTTTGGAAAGTAGGGTCACAAGCAGACAGTCATTGAATAAAAAAGTTGGGAAGTTATGTTGCAATTGTGCAGAACATTTGTGAAGTCACTTTGAGTACTGTGTTCAGTTTTGGTCACCTTGTTATTGGAAGAATGTTACTAAACTGGAAAGATTGCAAAAGAAATTTACAAAGATGTTGCTAGGCCTCAAGGGTCAGAGTTATAGGGAAAGGTTGGACAAGTTAGGACCTATTCCTTTAGAGCGTAGGGGACTGAGGGGGGATCTTATGGAATGGTATAAGATCCCGAGAGGCATGGATAGGGTGAATGCACTCAGTCTTTTCCCCAGGGTTGGGGAATCGAGGACTAGAGGGCATCAGTTTAAGGTTAGAGGGGAAAGAATAAAATGGAACCTGAGGGGCAACTTTTTCACACAGAGGGTGGTACGTATGTGGAATGAGCTGCCAGCAGAGGTTGTTGAGGCAGGTACATTAACAACATTTAAAAGGCATTTGGACAAATAAATGAATTATAAAGGGCGAGAAAGATATGGGCCAAGTGCAGGGAAATGGGGTTAGCGCGGACGGACATTTTGGTCAGCGGTTTGGACCATAGAGCCCATCTCCGTGGTTTTGGACTCTATGACTCTTTGGCACCATGAGGTAAACTCTTCACGGTACTCCTGTACATGACAATCAACCTAATCCTGATTCCAATCTTAAATCAGGAACCCTCAGACTAAAAACTGAATCATGTGTAAATCTAACAGCCTTTCTCTCCAGCTAACTGCAGGGAGGAGAGATGGTGAGATGCTGCCCTCTGCAGGAAGAAGCCTTCGCTGATATCGACAGAAAATTATCTGGGGTTGGAGTGACGTGGGCTATGGCAAAACTTGTGGCAGGAGTGAAGACCCATCTCAGTGGTGGAAATATCACATTCCATCTGTTATGCTTATTGCAATGGTGCTCTTTCTGGGCAGCGTTCAGATGTCAATTAAACCGGATTAACATTTGTTAAACACCTCAGCTCACCCCATCAATACCCAGCTTCCTATCTTACCAAACTCGGCCAACAAGTTCATTGTCAGGACAACGTGATATGGAAATCAGATCACGCCTCCTGGAGAATTCAGCTCACCACCTTGGTGTTGGGCACTGGGTACCAACATCTCAGGACATGTTCCATGGGCACTGGACACACATACCCCACATCCACTGACATTGACACGTGCGATGTGCCATCTGTGCTGGCACGTCTGCAATCTACTTACCCTACTCCACTTTATCACTTTAATGCTGTGCGTCAGGCTGCCCCAGTAATTCTCAATATGATGCTGTGTGCTGAGGGACACACACCCAGCTCAGGCTCTTTGTTCCTGTTCAGTGTTCACTGTCTCTGAACGTACCTGGATGTTCATAGCTTCCCTGCTTGACATTGCCTTATGCACTTTACCCCCTCAGCCGGAGATATTAGGCTCATACTTCTGCTGTTTGGTGCGCCATTTAGCACGGGCACAAAACCAGGAAGCTGGTCAGGAATCTCCGCTGCTCTCTGTCAGGTCAAGGAGGGGGCAGCTTTCACTCTGGGAATGCTGGTGCAGTAGTCAATGGCAGCTACTGACGCGGGCTGGAGACTTGGACACAGTCAGCCAGCCTCTCTGGGGAGTCAGGATCATGATGCTCCCCACCCACAAGGGGGAAGGAGCTGATTGTAGAACCGCCCACTCCCCATCTTACCTCTTTCTGCCCTGGTGTGGTCTGTTTTCTTCTTGGAATGAGCGAGGGTGGGTATTAAGGGAGATGGATGCGGGTGGCACAGGTGGTACAGTTGGTGCATGTGGAGAGATGTCCTGAGTGGGTGAGCAGGCAGTGCAGAGGGCTACCCAAGGTGAGTGCTGTCAGGGTTAGGGTGGGTGAGAGTGAGTGAGGGAAGATGTGGCACTCAATAGTGAGAGTGGTTGGGCGTGAGTCTTATTGGAAGGTGGGTAAGTAGCAGAGATGGAGTGAGTGTGAGATATCAGAGAAAAGACATTGGCACTGACTCTGACAGAGCGGAGAGGATCAGTGGTCTATTTCCTGCACTGCTGGGCACTCCTTTGGGCAGCTGAGACGTCTTCAACCCAGGTGGCAACCTCAGAGTAAGCTGGCATGAGCTGGCATCACAGCCTCCACCGGCCGCCCCAAAGGAAGAGGAGGCCCCAGGTCTGTACCATCCCATCCAGCGACATCTCCAGTACCCTGCTCTCAATACAAGGCACCGAGTCATCCTGTCCTCCATATCCAGGCAAATGTCGGGAAATGTGCAGGACAGCTCCGCACTGATGGCTCTAGCCTGGGTGCACGATGGGCTTATAAAGATGCTGCTCGTGTCAGGGATGCTGGTGAATTACAAGGTATCCATTGACTGGCAGGATGATCTGCAAATATCACATGTTAAGATGGTTTGGAAATCAGACATGAACGTGCCACTGAACCAGTATAGGTGGTTAATGAAGTGGGTTTGATTGGTTACAGAAAGGAATCCCATTGGGCCTTGCAGCCATAATCCCTCTAAAACCCCAATGCAACTCACTCTTTACCAAAAGAAATATAGGATTCAGCCCCTTGGCTTTTGAAGAAAGTTTTACCAGAAAAAAATCATACAAATGGGTGCCTGGTCTTGATTTGATGTCAGGGCAGATTGAGTACTATTCTGTAATTGGCCATGTGACCTTCATTTGGAAAAGCTGTGGGGAATAAAATCGAATGAGCAGAAGACTGATTGTTACAGTGCTAAATACAGTCCAGGATGACAACGTTTCCAGGGCAATTTTCAAAGTACAGGACATTCCAAAGAGTTTCAGAACCAGACGGGCCTCATATTCTCTGCATCATAACATCTGTCCACATTTCAGAGTACGTCCATACTTATTGTAAAGGTAATGGGTAGCAAGTGAGAAGGGTTGAATGGACCGTTCAACCTGCAGTTTGTGAGAGGTCATGGACTTATAGTTAGCCCCAGCTACAAGAAGCAGCTAAAGATGTTTGAGCTCTGGGGTTCAGTGGCACGTTCATGTCTGATTTCCAAACCATCTTAACATGTGATATTTGCAGATTGAGTGTGTAACCACAAGGCATATGAACAGCACGTGTAGGGAAATAAGGAGAGCACAAGCAAAGAGGGAATGGGTGTCTATCAATAAATCGAAGAGTACCAGGCAGCTTGTGCAGGAGTCCCCTGAGTCTGTTCACGCTTACCCAATCAGTATTCCATTTTAAAATGAGTGAGGGGATGGCACTTTGGGAGTGCAGCCAGAAATGAAACATGGTACAAAGGGCATCTCAGCTGCTGGGGGAGGAGGACATGTGAATGGGGAAACAATAGCCACAGGGGATTCTGGGATAGCGCAGGTGTTCCCACGGCAACAAACCTGGCTCCAGGATGCTGTGTTGTTTCCTTGGTACCAGGACACCCTTCTGGGAAAGGGTTTGTCAGCCATGGTCCACATTGATACCAATGGCGTAATTAGGAATGGGGCTGTGGTCCTCAAACAGAATTCAGAGAGTTGAGGGAAATTAAAAACCAGGACCTCACGAGCTACAATTTCAGGTTTGCTCCCACTGCCATATGCTACTGAGATCGGAACAGAAGGTTCAATTGATTGAACACAAGGCAGGGAGATCTGCTGTGGGAGGGAGGGGATCAGATTTCTGAGGAACTGGGATCAGTTCTGGGACAGGTACCTGTGCAAGATAAATGGGTCATACCTCAATGGGGCCAGGGCTGATACCCTCACGGGGAGATTGCTAGTGTCTTTGGGGTGGGTTTAAACTAGCTTGTCAGGACGATGAGACCCTCAGGGGTCACCCAAATCAGGAGGAGGTAAAATTTGTATCAGGAAGTCAAAACGATGGCGAAATAGGTGAGTATCCTGTCACCAAGTCACCCTTTATTTACACATGAAGAGTCCTTGACACTGATCCTTCTTCCTCAGACCCAGCTCTCAGACTGAACACAATATCTGACCCTCCTGTTGATATATTTTTCTTTTTTTAAAAAACCTCAAAACCCATCTTCTGTTTGTGTTTTCATGTTTTACTGCCACACTACCGCCTAGCTGCAGTAGTGCTTACGTCCTGGTTACATTTTTAAAAAAAATTTCCTATTTTTTTTCTTTTTTCTTTTTTTTCCTTTTTAATTTTTTTGTTCTCTTTTTCTTTTTTTTAAACCCCCACACTACCGCCTAATTGCAGTAGTGCTCCCTCCTGCTTATTTTGTTTTCCTTGTTTCACACGCGGAGAGTTCTTAACACTGGTCCAGCTCCCTCAGAGCCAGCTCTCAGAGTGAACAGAACCTCTGACACTCCTGTATTTTTCTTGCCCCCACACTACCGCCTTATTGCAGTAGTGCTCCCTCCTGTTTATACCTGTCAGACAGGGCTTCCTGATTGGACCAGATTAACAGCCTCATTCAGTGAACTCACAGCCTATAAGGTCTCCCTGGCTGACCTCGTTACAATCACTAGAGATGGTAGGGAGATGAGATGGCAGGAGGAACAAAGTTAAGCATTTAGTATGCTTTGAAAGCAGAACAATGTTAAAAAGACGAGATTAAGGGGACTCTCTGAATGCACACAGCATTCACAACAAGGTAGGCGAGCTAAAGATATGGTATAAATTCATAGGTATGAATTCATTGCCATTCAGAAACATGGCTGCGTGGTGATCAGGACTGGGAACTACACATTCAGGATGTTTGGAATTTATACAATACAGGCAAGAAAGTGGTGTTGATGGGATTAGTGCATCAGTAAGTGAGGATCTCAGATCAGAAGATCCATATGTGAAATCTGTTTGGGTGCAGTCAAGAAAGTGCGTCAAACTCTCCTGCTCCTCAGAGGCTGCCTGACCTGCTGTGTTTTCCCAGCACCACACTCTCGGCTCTGATCTCCAGCATCTGCAGTCCTCATTTTCGCCCTGAAGTTATTTATAGGCCTCCAAGTAGTGGTGATAGTGTGGGGCATCACGAGATGAGAAAAACATGTAGCATGGGCAGCAGAGTGACCGTGGGTGACTGCAATCTGTATATAGACTGGGTAGACCATTTGAGCTCGAAAGCAGTGGAGGACAGGTTTCTGGAGTATGTTAGGGATGGTTTTCTAGAGCAGCACGTTGCGGACTCAACATGAGGATCTGCTACTGTCGATTTAGTATTACTCAGAGAAAGGGCAAATTAACAATCTTGTTAAAGAACCTTTGGGGATGAGTGATTGCAATATGATGTAATTTTACCAGATGTTTGTAAATGAAACAGTTCAATCCCTAAGGAAGGGTGTTAAATTTGAGTAAGAGAAATTATGAAGGCATGGGGTAAAATAAAAGCTGTAAAGGATTGGAAAACTACATTATAAGACTGACTGTACAAAGGCAATGGATAATCCCTGGAGAACTAATGCATGGCTTATGGCAACGAAACGTTTCTTCAGGATGCAAAAACTCAAAAAAAAAGTCAGACAATCACAGCTAACGTGGGAGTTCAAATGAAAAGGAAAGGCCGATAAAGTTGCCAAAAATCACAGAATGTCCCAGAACTGGAGCTCCAAGTGTTAGGGAGAATAAGGAGTTGAAGGAAATTGGCATCAGTTAGAGTCATAGGGTCATAGGGTCATAGGGTCATAGGGTCATAGAGTCATAAAGTCATAGAGATGTACAGCACGGAAACAGACCCTTCGGTCCAACCCGTCCATGCCGACCAGATATCCCAACCCAATCTAGTCCCACCTGCCAGCACCCGGCCCATATCCCTCCAAACCCTTCCTATTCATATACCCATCCAAATGCCTCTTAAATGTTTCAATTGTACCAGCCTCCACCACTTCCCCTGGCAGCTCATTCCATACACATACCACCCTCTGTGTGAAAAGGCTGCCCCTTAGGTCTCTTTTATACCTTTCCCCTCTCACCCTAAGCCTATGCCCTCTAGTTTTGGACTCCCCCACCACAGGGAAAAGACCTTGCCTATTTACCCTATCCATGCCCCTCATAACTTTGCAAGCCTCTATAAGGTCACCCCTCAGCCTCCGACGCTCCAGGGAAAACAGCCCTAACCTGATCAGCCTTTCCCCATAGCTTAAATCCTCCAACCCTGGCAACATCCTTGTAAATATTTTCAGAACCCTTTCAAATTTCACAACATCTTTCCGATAGGAAGGAGACCAGAATTGTACTGGAGAAATTAACAGCACTAAAGCTTGGTATGTCCCCAGGATGTATGTGATGGTCTACATCCCAGTGTGTAAACAGAGATGACTATAGAAATAATCAATGTGTTGTTATCTTCCAAGATCCTATAGATTCTGGAATGATTCCTGTGGATTGATAGGTAACAAATATCACTCAGAGAAGGCAGCAAGAGAGAAAACAGGGAACTACAGACCTGTTTGCTTTATATCGATAGTGTGAAACGTGCTAGCATCTATTACAAAGAATGAGATAAATAGACACCAGAATGATAATACTGTTTTTGGGTATGATCAGCATGGATTTGCACATGGAAAATCAGGCTTGGTGAAATAGTTGGAACTTCTTGAAAATATTACAAACAAAATTGATAAAGACGAGCTGATGGCTATGAATATCAACTTTCAGATGGCTTTAGAGAAAATCCCCCACAAGACACGGGTTTGATTAAATCATTGGGATAGGATGTAATGTTCTGGTGTGGACTAATGATTGGCTAACAGACAGAAAATAGGGAGTAATTAGGAATGGGTGGTTTTCACATTGGCAGGCTCTATCTAGAGACTTATCGACTGGGTAGACCTGATTACAAGTGGTGTACAAGGTTTATGGGAATTGACTTAGGTAAAAACCATTAAAACCATTTGATCAGCCCTGATCATATTGAATGGTAGGGCAGGTCTGATAACTGAATGGTCTCCTCCTATTCCTATGTTCCTACTTCCACCTCTATGGCCTTGTCTAGGCCCATAACTATCCCAGCAGAAAAAAGAATTGTCCGAGTTTTTTTTCCATTGCGAGTTCAACTGTCCCATTGCTTTCCTGGTGGCCTCCAGTCTGCATTAAACTTTAGCTTATCATTCTCTGTAGCCTGTATCCTATTACTGAACAATATGATTTCCCCTATCACCACTGAACTATACCATCTCTACAACTTCCAATGCTTCTGCTCCAATTTTCCTAGCCTCATGTTTAAATCTCCTAATCATCTTGCCTTCTCCCTATCTCTGTGATCTTCTTCAGCCTTACAATTCTCCATTAAAAAAAACAATTGTGTTCCTCTATGTTCTGATCTGTTGTCTTTGTCCCATACCTGCTGCGCCATCACTCTGTCTTCAGCTGTCTTTGCAGTCTACAGCGGAGCTCTCCACTTTCACCCTGCCACCTCTTTGTCTTCCATCTCTGCTGCTTTGCATCACTTGTTGGCTAAGGAGCTGTAGATGTTTCTAGACACAAAAGGCGCTATGTAATGCAAGTTATTTTGCTGCTGATTCTTCCTGGGTAAAACAAGTGAGGAAACCAGTTGCATTCACTTTAGAAGAAGCTGCATCCTCTTTATTTATCCATTTCATGTAAAATAAAAGCAATTGAAGGTTTAAACTTCCCTAACTGCCACTTGTAGAGCAAGTGTAAAGAGTCTACCGTTAGTTCCAGTTTTGCTACTGTTTAGTTAACAGTAAGACGGAAATAGGAACATTCTAGATTGTAGAGAATGGCGAGTCACTGATTACGTTGGTAGGTGACTCTGATTCCCAGAAATAACTTGTGAGCAATCTAAATAAATTGAAGAGTTCTTGGGATGCTCTGGTAATGTCCTTATCTCTGGGTGAGAAGACCTAGGTTTGAGTCCCACCAATCCCAGTGATCCGTCATGCCTTTCCTGGACAGGTTGATTTAAAAATATCTAAATGAATTGATTGTTCTCTGACACTTGTAATATTTGGAACAAGGTCAGCCAGGTGGACCTCATAGAACATGAATTCCCTGATTGGGGCTGTTAACCTGGTCCAATCAGGGAGCCCTGGCTGACAGATATAAACGGGAGTGTCTGGGGTTCTGCTCACTCTAGGAGCCAGCTTTGTGCTAGTCGGGTCAGTGTCATGTCCTACACAGGTGTAAATAAAGAATGACTTGGTGATGGGATACCAGCCTTTGTGGACTTTTTTCAACAATCCTTATCCACATCATCCGCTGCATTGCCTCCACATGTATATTCTGTATACTTTCCGAAACATGATAAATTTAATAAAATGCAAATTGCATTTTATAAATCCAACTTTGGTTTGTCCATTCATTTCTGAGGTAACTTCAGTTCATTTTACTGCCTTGCGATAACAATGTTTAAGAGGCATTTAGACAGACACATAAACAGGCAGAGAATAGAGGGATAACGATCATGAGCAGGCCGATAGGGTTAGCTTAGAATGGGATCCTAATCGACATGGTGGAGGGAAGGACCTGTTCCTGTGCTGTTCTATGTTCTGTCTTGGTGTTGTGCCAGGTATGTAGGCTGTATATCCCAATGATGATGGATTGATTAAATCAGCACGTCTCATAACAGGCAGAATCTCAGCTGTTCTCAACCAGAGCCTCCTTGCAAAACTAAGGGCATGATATCTAATATTAAGTGCAATTCTGTATTTGGATAGCATTCATTAACTGTCCTGAGTTTGCTAAGGACTCACAATAGTTTAAAGATTATTCGGCTGCAATGTGGTTCACTTTGATTAGATTAGATTACTTACAGTGTGGAAACAGCTGTGGTTCTGTTCGCCGAGCTGGAAGTTTTTGTTGCAAACATTTCGTCCCCTGTCTGGGTGACATCCTCAGTGCTTGGGAGCCTCCTGTGAAGCGCTTCTGTGGTGTTTCCTCCGGTGTTTATAGTGGCCTGTCCCTGCCGCTTCCGGTTGTCAGTTTCAGCTGTCCGCTGTAGTGGCCGGTATATTGGGTCCAGGTCGATGTGTTTGTTGATGGAGTTTGTGGATGAGTGCCAAGCTTCTAGGAATTCCCTGGCTGTTCTTTGTTTCGCTTGCCCTATAATGGTAGTGTTGTCCCAGTCAAATTCATGTTGCTTGTCGTCAGCGTGTGTGGCTACTAGGGATAGCTGGTCGTGTCGTTTCGTGGCTAGTTGATGTTCGTGGATGCGGATCGTTAGCTGTCTTCCTGTTTGTCCTATGTAGTGTTTTGTGCAGTCCTTGCATGGATTTTGTACACTACATTAGTTTTGCTCATGCTGGGTATCGGGTCCTTCGTTCTGGTGAGTTGTTGTCTGAGTGTGGCTGTTGGTTTGTGTGCTGTTATAAGTTCTAGTGGTCGCAGTAGTCTGGCTGGAAACAGGCCCTTCGGCCCAACAAGTCCACACCGACCCGCAAAGCGCAACCCACCCAGACCCATTCCCCTATGTTTACCCCTTCACCTAACACTACGGGCAATTTAGCATGGCCAATTCACCTAACCTGCACATGTTTTGGATTGTGGGAGGAAACCGGAGCACCCGGAGGAAACCCACGCAGACACGGGGAGAATGTGCAAACTCCACAGTCAGTCACCTGAGGTGGGAATTGAACCCGGGTCTCTGGTGCTGTGAGGCAGCAGTGCTAACCACTGTGCCACCGTGCTACAATATATACGCAAAAGGAATGTGTTTGGGCATGGAGTCTTTTTTAAACTTAAAAAAAATGCTTCACTATCAACAGTTTCTTAGTATATTCTCCCTGGCAATACCACAGCCAATCAAAACCAACTTGCCAACCAATCAGCATGCTTTTTCTCAGGCAGAATCAGTAGTCGCTTCCTTTGAAATTTGGCATTCTTGCATGCATCCTGTTGGCTACAAAATGAAAAGCTTCAGCCACATGTTACCTTCCTTCCTCGTTACTAATTCGTTTTGTAAGTTAAGGCATCTGTGATATGCTTAATTGGAGGAAAAGTTTACTTTCTTGTTATATTTTCTACCAATTGAGTAAATATTTGATTTAATAACTCACTGGAGTAAGCAGTTTGTGTATTAGATACAGAATATATCTGACAAAGATGGTGTCTTACATTCACTGAAGGTGGCCATTTTGAATCATTCTCACTGAATAGCCCTGTACTGCAGACCATTCCGTTTGCAAAAAAATCCATCAAGCCAGAAGTAATTTACTCACACAAAAAGCCTTGATAAGTTGAATAGACCATAGTTTGCTCAATTATTTTTAAAATAGCCTGCTAAGATTAGCTGCTCCTGATAACCCCAATTTTAAGGACTTCATTTTCAGGTACATTATCTAAATTGCTTCCTACTGGAATGTGTGCATATGAATATATCGATTTATGCTGAGGTACCGCTAACGCTTTCCTAAATATCTTTTCGAAAATTATCTTTACAAATTCACAACCGACTGGTTGCTGAGCAACTGTTGGATTGTGTCATACTCTGCATTGTTATTTATCCACGGGACTGCGATTCTCATAGGATCATGGGCTCACACATATTTACACCACTGAAGGTGGCCATTTAGTCAATCATGTCTGTCCTGGTCAACAAAGATCTGACTACCCTCATCCCATTTCCTAGCCCAAAGCCCTGGAGTCTTTGACAACACAAGTGAATATCCAAAGACAGCTTAAAACGTTACAAAGAGTTTCTGACTCAGTCAGTTTTGCAAGAGGTGAGTTCCAGACTCTGAGTGAAAGGTTTTCCTGTCAGCTCTCCTCTTACCCTTCCACCTCTGACCTTCAATCCATCATCACAGTACATAGATCTAGTTAAACCGAGAGTGATAATAGTCAACTATATCATCAGACCCTGCAACCATCCTAGTAACTGTGGGATTAATGCAATAGAGATTTTGGACACAGCTATCACTGCCATCTATTACATTTGGCAAACTATACAATGTCTAAACTTTAGGCTAAAGATATTGGCTTCAAGGAATGTCACACAGAGGACAGAGTGGTGGAGCTACTTCGGATGCAAGTCCCAGAACTTAAGGATTCAGGAACCAATAGTTCAACTACTAATGCTGAAACCATGAATATCAGGAAAAGTGGCCTGAATTAGAGGTGTACAGGGAACATGGATATTTGTCAGGCTGAAGGTGGTTGAAGGTATTTGAGGAGGGGAGAGTGTGCAGGGAATTAAACATGAGGCATTCAATTTTTAACTCAAGGCAATACTGGAGTCAATGTGGGTCATTGAAAACATGGATGGTATAGTGCCTAATATTAAAGATATCAAATGATACAGGGGTAGTAGGGGTAAACGCCATTGTTAGAAGTCTAGCCACGATGTGGTTAGAGTCATAGAGTCGATTGTCAGTCCTTCGGTCCAACTCATCCATGCTGATCAAATATCCTAAATTAATCTAGTCCCATTTGCCAGCACTTGACCCATATCCTTCTAAACCCTTCCTAATCATGTATCCATTTTGATGCCTTTTGAATGCTGTAATTGTACCAGCCTCCACCACTTCCTCTGGCAGCTCATTCCATACACACATACCACCCTCTGTGAGAAGAAGCTACCCCCTAGATCCCTTTTAAATCTTTCCTCTCTTATCTTAAACCTGTGGCCTCTAGTTTTGGATTCCAGGGGAAAAGGCCATAAAACCATAAGACATAAGAAATGAGGCCATTCAGCCCATTGAGTCTGCTCCACCATTCAATCATGGCTGATAAGTTTCTCATCCCCATTCTCCAGCTTTCTCCCTGTAATCCTTGATCCCCTTGATATTCAGGAACCTACCTATCTCTGTCTTAATTACATTCAATGACCTGGCCTCCACAGCCTTCTGTGCCAGTGAATTCCAAAGATTCATCACTCTCTGGCTAAAGAGGTCTCTCCTTATCTCTGTTCTAAAGAGTTTTCCCTTTACCCTAAGGCTGTGCCCTCGGGTCCTAGTCTCTCCTATCAATGGAAACATCTTCCCAATATCTACTCTGTCCAGGCCTTTCAGTATTCTGTATGTTTTAATTAGATCCCCCCTCATCCTTCTAATCTCCATCGAGTATTGACCCAGAGTCCTCAAACCTTCATATGTTAAGCTGAAAATGTGTTGCTGGAAAAGCGCAGCAGGTCAGGCAGCATCCAAGGAGCAGGAGAATCAACGTTTTGGGCATGAGCCCTTCTTCAGGAATGAGGAAAGTGTGTCCAGCAGGCTAAGATAAAAGGTAAGGAGGAGGGACTTGGGGGAGGGGCGTTGGAAATGCGATAGGTGGAAGGAGGTTAAGGTGAGGGTGATAGGCCAGAGTGGGGGTGGGGGCAGAGAGGTCAGGAAGAAGATTGCAGTTAGGAAGGTGGTGCTGAGTTCGAAGGTTGGGACTGAGACAAGATGAGGGGAGGGGAAATGAGGAAACTGGAGAAATCTGAGTTCATCCCTTGTGGTTGGAGGGTTCCTAGGCGGAAGATGAGGCGCTCTTCCTCCAGCCGTCGTGTTGCCAAGGTCTGGCGATGGAGGAGTCCAAGGACCTGCACGTCCTTGGTGGAGTGGGAGGGGGAGTTGAAGTGTTGAGCCACGGGGTGGTTGGGTTGGTTGGTCCGGGTGTCCCAGAGGTGTTCTCTGAAACGCTCCGCAAGTAGGCGGCCTGTCTCCCCAATATAGAGGAGGCCACATCGGGTGCAGCGGATGCAATAGATGATGTGTGTGGAGGTGCAGGTGAATTTGTGGCGGATATGGAAGGATCCCTTGGGGCCTTGGAGGGAATTAAGGGAGGAGGTGTGGGTGCAAGTTTTGCATTTCTTGCGATTGTGGGGAAGGTGCCGGGAGTGGAGGTTGGGTTGGTGGGGGGTGTGGACCTGACGAGGGAGTCACGGAGGGAGTGGTCTTTTCGGAATACTGATAGGGGAGGGGAGGGAAATATATCCCTGGTGGTGGGGTCCGTTTGGAGGTGGCAGAAATGACGAAGGATGATACGCTGTATATGGAGGTTGGTGGGGTGGTAGGTGAGGACCAGTGGGGTTCTGTCCTGGTGGCGATTGGAGGGGCGGGGCTCAAGGGCGGAGGAGCGGGAAGTGGAGGAGATGCGGTGGAGGGCATCGTTAACCACATCTGAGGGGAAATTGTGGTCTTTGAAGAAGGAGGCCATCTGGGTTGTTCGGTATTGGAACTGGTCCTCCTGGGAGCAGATGTGGCGGAGGCAAAGGAATTGGGAATATGGGATGGTGTTTTTACAGGGGGCAGGGTGGGAGGAGGTGTAGTCTAGGTAGCTGTGGGAGTCGATCGGTTTATAGTAAATGTCCGTGTTGATTCGGTCGCCCGAGATAGAAATTGAGAGGTCTAGGAAGGGGAGGGAGGAGTCTGAGACGGTCCAGGTGAATTTGAGATCAGGGTGGAAGGTGTTAGTAAAGTGGATGAACTGTTCAACCTCCTTGTGGGAGCACGAGGTAGCACCGATACAGTCATCGATGTAGCGGAGGAAAAGGTGGGGAGTGGTGCCAGTGTAGCTGCGGAAGTTGGACTGTTCCACATATCCTACGAAGAGGCAGGCATAGCTGGGGCCCATGCAGGTATCCATGGCTACTCCTTTGGTTTGGAGGAAGTGGGAGGATTGGAAAGAGAAGTTGTTCAGGGTGAGGACCAGTTCAGTCAGTCGAAGGAGGGTGTCAGTGGAAGGGTGCTGGTTGGTACGGCGGGAAAGGAAGAAGCAGAGGGCTTTGAGTCCTTCGTGATGGGGGATGGAGGTGTGCAGGGACTGGATGTCCATGGTGAAGATAAGGCGTTGGGGGCCAGGGAAGTGAAAATGATGGAGGAGGTGGAGTGCGTGGGTGGTGTCCTGAACGTAGGTGGGGAGTTCTTGGACTAAGGGGGACAGAACAGTGTCGAGGTAGGTAGAGATGAGTTTGGTGGGCCAGGAGCAGGCTGAGACAATGGGTCGTCCGGGGCAGTCAGGTTTGTGGATTTTGGGCAGGAGGTAGAAACGGGCGGTGCGGGGTCGTGGGACTATGAGGTTGGAGGCGGTGGATGGGAGATCCCCTGAGGTGATGAGGTTATGGATGGTCTGGGAGATGATGGTTTGATGGTGGGAGGTGAGGTCATGGTCAAGAGGGCAGTAGGAGGAGGTGTCCGCGAGTTGGCGTTTAGCCTCAGCGGTGTAAAGATCAGTGCGCCAAACTACCACCGCACCTCCCTTGTCTGCCGGTTTGATAGTGAGGTCGGGGTAAGCTGCTCATTCCTGGGACCATTCTCGTGAGTCTCCTCTGAACATGCTCCAAGACCAGTACATCCTTCCAGAGATATGGGGCCCAAAACTGCACACAATACTCCAAATGTGGCCTGACCAGAGCCTTATAGAGCCTCAGAAGTACATCCCTGCTTTTATATTCAAGTCCTAGCAAAATATATGCCATTATTGTTATTGTTTTCCTACCTACTGATTCAACATACAAGTTTGCCTTGAGAGAATCTTGGTATTGAACTCTTAAGTGTCTTTGTACTTGAGTCTTCTGAATTTTCTCGCCATTTAGAAAATGGTCCATGCCTCTATTTTTCCTACCAAAGTGCATGATCTCACATGTTCCCACATTGTACTCCATCTGACACCTCTTTGCCCATTCTCCGAACCTGTCCAAATCCTTCTGCAGTCTCCCCACCTCCTCAATGCTACCTGTCCCTCTACCCATCTTTGTACCATCTGCAAATGTAGCCAGAATGCCCTCAGTTCCTTCATCTAGATTGTTAATGTATAAAGGGAAACGTTGTGGTCCCAACACTGAGCCTTGTGGAACACCTCTTGTCACCGGCTGCCATCCTGAGAAGGACCCTTTTATCTGTACTTTCTGCTTTCTGTCAGACAGCCAAACTTCTGTCCATGCTAGTATCTGGCCTCTGATACCATAGGCCCTTATCTTACTCAGTAGCCTCCTGTGTGGCACCTTGTCAAAGGCCTTCTTGAAGTCCAGGTAGATAACATCCATTGGCTCTCCTTGGTCTAATCTGCTTGTTACTTCCTCAAAGAATTCAAGCAGATTTGTCAGGCATGACCTGTCCTTGATGAAACCGTGCAGACTGCCCTATTTTACCATACACTTCCAAGTATTCAAAAATCTCATCCTTCACAATGGATTCCAGGATCTTACTTATGATCAAGGTTAGGCTAATTGATCTGTAATTTTCTGTCTTCTGCCTTACTCATTTTTTAAACAGGGGTGTTATGTTAGCGATTTAAAGATCTTGACTATTCACCCTATCCATGTTCCTCATGATTTTATAAACTTCTGTAAGATCAGCCCTCAGCCTCTGACGCTTCAGGGAAAACAGCCCCAGTCTATTCAGCCTCTCCCTATAGCTCAAAACCCTCCAACCCTGGCAAGATTCTTGTAAACCCTTTCAAGTTTCACAACATCCTTCCCACAGCATGGACACCAGCACTGAATACAGTACTCCAGTAGTGGCCTAACTAGTGTCCTATACAGCTGCTTTGCTCCTTCATCAGGTATGGACAGACTACGCTAAATCATTCTGGCATCCTGTGTTATGTGCCATCAGAACAGCCAGCGAGGTGATGTGATAGACACTGAGGAACCGGGGAATGGGAGCAGTCTTCCAAGGAGGAGGATGGGCCATTGGTTTAAAGTAAGTTCTTCTTGACAGAGTAGCAACACTCCGAAAGCTAGTGTGCTTCCAAATAAACCTGTTGGACTATAACCTGGTGTTGGGTGATTTTTAACTTTACCCACGATGGTAAGTGTTCAGACAAATGCAGTCATGAGCTTTTGTTCACAGAGAACGAAAACAAAACCAGTAGAGGTTGGAGTTTATCCAACAGTGCAAACTACATGCTGGCATGGTGCCCAATCTCTATTGTACATTCCATGACGGTCTGCTGCACCCAGCTCTCATCAGCCGGAACCAGGTCCTGTCTGGTTTGTATCACCCGACACCCCTGAGCTCTGCCATGGTCAAGTAGAGCTTCCTCCAAACCAATGTCCCATCCTCTTCCTTCAGGACTACTCCCATTCCCCAGTTCCTCAGAGTCTATCACAGCACCTCACTGCCTCTTCTGATTGCGCACAGGACAAGATGTAGCACTCTCTGTCCGTACTGGAGAAACTCTTCCACCCTACAGACCTGGTCCACGCAATGGAACCACACCTTTAGAAGCCCTATTGTCTGCTCCACCTCAGCCCTGGCAAAGGCCTAGGCAGGATTGTATCTGTGATCTACATTATTCAGGGGATTGTACAGTGGTGTGATGAGACATGGTCACAGCGGGTAGCCCGGGTGACCACAATGACCAGCCTGATGAGGCATCTCAAACACACCGCATCTACCAGAGTGCTCCAGGATGGGGGAGTCACGCCAGCTGCCAGGGTAGTGGGCACATACCCTTCAGGAAGAGGTAACAGTGATCACAGTTCATCCGAACATGAACGAAACAGAATCTCTCCCCTTTAATTAATTCATGGTGATGTGATAGAGCCCCCCTCAGTGCCATGTGTGAGCAGTTGATGGCACGCTGCCCCTGGTGGAGCCCAGCTATGTTTCCAAATCCTGCTGCCCGTGCTGCAGCACTGATCTTGACATGTGGGAACGGAATGAGCCAGTGACCTCACACAGATGGCAACAGGCACTGTCCTGATGCATTGTGGGAGCACGACTGAGAGATCCCACACAGGATCATCTATCACTCTCTGAAAGGAGCCAATTGCTTAGAGTCTCCAAATGGTTGCTACCTTCACAACAATCGGGAAACGATGGCCTCCCACTCCTTCACTTCCCAGTCTCACACTCCAGCATTGGGCACAGTGTCCTGGGACATACACAGCCTGCATTGACTCGGCACCTCACTTATCCCCAGGCAATGGACTGTGGACCAAGAAACTCCTGTGAATCCCTCACATCGTGAAGGCCTCAGTCCCTGAGTTGGATGCTCCTCATGCCTCTCTGGGATCTACTGCTTTTCCTGAGCCCTGGTCCTCCTGCATCCACCTTATCTTCCTTCAGAAAGTAGCCACAGAGACCAGAAAGGGGCACAAGTTTCTCAGTGACTGATATTGGAAACAGAAGGAGCAAAAGAGGTTTTTAGATCTCACAAGAGTAAGATGAGGGTTGCACACTCCTGCAGACAATGAGACATGTAGTCCCCTGATGGCAAGGACCATGTTTCCATCATTCTCTCAGCCTCAGTAACACCCAGTGTACCAGCTTAGTGAAGGTGCTGTGTCAGCTGAGGGACAGCCACATCACATCATAAAGGTACTGCCTCCTGTGGTTGGAACCCATTCCTGTCCCAGACCCACATCAAATGGTTTTGAGGGCCATGAGGGGTCATGAGGTACTGAATGCCAATATCTGTGGATGAAGGGTGCACAAGGCTAGTGTCCTTTTTGGATGGCATGGTGGCTCAGTGGTTCAACTTCAGCCTTGGGTGACTGTCTTGGGAGTTTGTGTCTGCGTGGGTTTCCTCCAGGTGCTCCAGTTTCCTCCCACGATCCAAAGATGTGCAGGTCAGGTGAGCTGGCCATACAAAATTGCCCATAGTGCCCAGGGATCTGCAGGCTGGGTGGATTAGTCAGGGGAAATGCAGGGTTACAGGGATAGGTTGGGAGTGTGGGTCTGATTGGATGCTGTTTGGAAGGTCGGTGTAGAATAGATGGACTGAATGGCCTGCTTCCACCCCCATAGGGATTCTATGCCTTCTCCTCCAAAGTAACATGGAAATCCTTCGGAGCGAGCAGGATGGCTAGTTACTAGTCTGCTTTCCAGATCAGGTTTTTGCCATGTTTAACTTGCTTGGGAGCATGGAAAGCTAAACATTAATGAGGTGAATTGGGCCGTGACGTTTAAAAGCTGTAATCCCCTTAATTGGAAACCCACCACCACTTCACGAGGAACCCGTCTGACCACTCGCAAAAAACCTAAAGGATGGAAAGCAGTGCTCCCAAAATTGAGTTGGACATCGATAAGCCTCTCACTTGACTCTGCCATGAATCTCACCATAGCCCATACCAGCCTGACCCTTGCATCCTGTGAGATTGATCTTCGCATTATTGAATTGGAAGGAATCCGTGCTCAGCAAGTCCCAGATATTGGACAGGGAATGTATCAAATCGAACAAACTGCTACTTGTACTTTTTAATGTCCTTTCTGTCAATCTCAGATGAAGTCAAAGTGCTTGCAGTAGCAAAACACGAGACAATTCTTAGTCCAGTGAGGAGGTTACAGCGGGAAGTATAGTCTTTAATTTGCAGCAGATGTAACTCTAAAAAGGGTAAATTATTTATCAATCATTCAGCATCCTAACTGTAGGCTTGTTTCCAAAACTCTTGAGAAAGTACTTTATCCTGTAAACTACTTAAATTCTGAAAGTGTTTGGGAGTTCAGTGTCGGTTAATGGATTCTGTCCCAACATTCTGCAACAACATGTGAATGAATAAATATTCAATGGATTTGAACGTTTGAACTTCCTATGGATTCCATTAAAAATGCATGTGCAAAATATAATTTCCAAAACAAGTGAATGTGCATCAGCTAAATAATTCATTGTGGGAAATATGTTAGGTTGTTTGAGGTAACAAGCTGCTCCATAAGAGTAAATATTCCCATTCAGAGTGTGGATTCAGATTCGTTATTCCAATGAAGAACATATACCTCAAGGTTTTATAACATGACATCTCCCTTATAACAGCCTTGCAAACTCAATCTGCACTTCTCCCCTAGTTCAAATATTTTTCTGTTGGTCAAATAAAATAAAGAAAAATGTACATCTTGCTCATGCCTCAATCGTTATAGATTATGCTTCAATGTCTGTAGACTCCTCACCTTCATAGTCGAAGGTTTTGTATACAGGAGTGAGGATGTCTTGCTGCAATTGTACTGGGCCTTGGTGAGAGCATACCTGGAGTATTGTGTTAAAAATCACACAACACCAGGTTATAGTCCAACAGGTTTAATTGGAAGCACACTAGCTTTTGGAGCGACGGTCATTCATCAGGTGATAACAGTTTTCATCTTGTTTTCTGAGGAAGAATCATAGATTCCCTACAGTATGGAAACAGGCCATTCAGCCCAACAAGTCCACACCGACCCTCTGAAGAGTAATTCACTCAGGCTCATTCCCCCACCCTAATACCCTACATTTCCCCTGACTAATGCATCTGATCTGCACATTCCTGAACAGTATGGGCAATTTTAGTATGGTCAATTCACCTTGGCCAATTTGAGGGCAGCACGGTGGCTCAGTGGTCCTATTCAGCCTCAGGCGACTGTCTGTGTGGAGTTTTCTACATTCTTTATGTGTCTGTGTGGGTTTCCTCCGGGTGCTCCAGTTTCCTCCCACAATCCAAAGATGTGCGGGTCAGGTGTAACAACTGAATGTCTCCTGGTGTAACCACCTGAATGGCTCCTGGTGTAACCACTGAATGGCTCCTGGTGTAACCACCTGAATGGCTCCTGGTGTAACCACTGAATGTCTCCTGGTGTAACCACTGAATGGCTCCTGGTGTAACCACTGAATGGCTCCTGGTGTAACCACTGAATGGCTCCTGGTGTAACCACTAAATGTCTCCTGGTGTAACCACTGAATGGCTCCTGGTGTAACCACTGAATGGCTCCTGGTGTAACCACTGAATGGCTCCTGGTGTAGCCACTGAATGTCTCCTGGTGTAACCACTGAATGGCTCCTGGTGTAACCATTGAATGTCTCCTGGTGTAGCCACTGAATGTCTCCTGGTGTAACCACTGAATGTCTCCTGGTGTAACCACTGAATGGCTCCTGGTGTAACCATTGAATGTCTCCTGGTGTAACCACTGAATGGCTCCTGGTGTAACCACTGAATGTCTCCTGGAGTAACCACCTGAATGGCTCCTGGTGTAACCACTGAATGTCTCCTGGTGTAACCACTGAATGGCTCCTGGTGTAACCATTGAATGTCTCCTGGTGTAACCACTGAATGGCTCCTGGTGTAACCACTGAATGGCTCCTGGTGTAACCACTGAATGTCTCCTGGTCTAACCACTGAATGGCTCCTGGTGTAACCACTGAATGGCTCCTGGTGTAACCACCTGAACGGCTCCTGGTGTAACCACTGAATGGCTCCTGGTGTAACCACTGAATGTCTCCTGGTGTAACAACTGAATGTCTCCTGGTCTAACCACTGAATGGCTCCTGGTGTAACCACTGAATGGCTCCTGGTGTAACCACCTGAACGGCTCCTGGTGTAACCACCTGAATGGCTCCTGGTGTAACCACTGAATGTCTCCTGGTGTAACCACTGAATGGCTCCTGGTGTAACCACTGAATGGCTCCTGGTGTAACCACTGAATGTCTCCTGGAGTAACCACCTGAATGGCTCCTGGTGTAACCACTGAATGTCTCCTGGTGTAACCACTGAATGTCTCCTGGTGTAACCACTGAATGTCTCCTGGTGTAACCACTGAATGGCTCCTGGTGTAACCACTGAATGTCTCCTGGTGTAACAACTGAATGTCTCCTGGAGTAACTACCTGAATGGCTCCTGGTGTAACCACTGAATGTCTCCTGGTGTAACCACTGAATGTCTCCTGGTGTAACCACTGAATGTCTCCTGGTGTAACCATTGAATGTCTCCTGGTGTAACCACTGAATGGCTCCTGGTGTAACCACTGAATGTCTCCTGGTGTAACCACTGAATGGCTCCTGGTGTAACCACTGAATGTCTCCTGGTGTAACCACTGAATGGCTCCTGGTGTAACCACTGAATGGCTCCTGGTGTAATCACTAAATGTCTCCTGGTGTAACCACTGAATGTCTCCTGGTGTATCCACTGAATGGCTCCTGGTGTAACCATTGAATGGCTCCTGGTGTAGCCACTGAATGTCTCCTGGTGTAACCACTAAATGTCTCCTGGTGTAACCATTGAATGGCTCCTGGTGTAACCACCTGAATGTCTCCTGGTGTAACCACTGAATGGCTCCTGGTGTAGCCACTGAATGTCTCCTGGTGTAACCACTGAATGGCTCCTGGTGTAACCACTGAATGTCTCCTGGTTTAACCACTGACTGGCTCCTGGTGTAACCACCTGAATGGCTCCTGGTGTAACCACGGAATGGCTCCTGGTGTAACCACTGAATGGCTCCTGGTGTAGCCACTGAATGTCTCCTGGTTTAACCACTGAATGTCTCCTGGTGTAGCCACTGAATGGCTCCTGGTGTAACCACTGAATGTCTCCTGGTGTAACCACTGAATGGCTCCTGGTGTAACCACTGAATGTCCCCTGGTGTAACCACTGAATGTCTCCTGGTGTAACCACTGAATGTCTCCTGGTGTAACCACTGAATGGCTCCTGGTGTAACCACCTGAATGTCTCCTGGTTTAACCACTGAATGTCTCCTGGTGTAACCACTGAATGTCTCCTGGTTTAACCACTGAATGTCTCCTGGTGTAGCCACTGAATGGCTCCTGGTGTAACCACTGAATGTCTCTTGGTGTAACCACTGAATGTCCCCTGGTGTAACCACTGAATGTCCCCTGGTGTAACCACTGAATGGCTCCTGGTGTAACCACTGAATGTCTCCTGGTGTAACCACTGAATGTCTCCTGGTGTAACCACTGAATGGCTCCTGGTGTAACCACTGAATGGCTCCTGGTGTAACCACTGAATGTCTCCTGGTGTAACCACCTGAATGTCTCCTGGTGTAACCACTGAATGGCTCCTGGTGTAACCACTGAATGTCTCCTGGTGTAACCACTGAATGGCTCCTGGTGTAACCACTGAATGGCTCCTGGTGTAACCACTGAATGGCTCCTGGTGTAACCACCTGAATGTCTCCTGGTGTAACCACTGAATGGCTCCTGGTGTAACCACTGAATGGCTCCTGGTGTAGCCACTGAATGGCTCCTGGTGTAGCCACTGAATGTCTCCTGGTGTAACCACCTGAATGTCTCCTGGTGTAACCACTGAATGGCTCCTGGTGTAACCACTGAATGGCTCCTGGTGTAACCACTGAATGTCTCCTGGTGTAACCACTGAATGTCCCCTGGTGTAGCCACTGAATGTCTCCTGGTGTAACCACCTGAATGTCCCCTGGTGTAACCACTGAATGGCTCCTGGTGTAACCACTGAATGTCTCCTGGTGTAACCACTGAATGTTTCCTGGTGTAACCATTGAATGTCTCCTGGTGTAACCACTGAATGGCTCCTGGTGTAACCACTGAATGTCTCCTGGTGTAACCACTGAATGTCCCCTGGTGTAGCCACTGAATGTTTCCTGGTGTAACCATTGAATGGCTCCTGGTGTAACCACTGAATGGCTCCTGGTGTAACCACTGAATGTCTCCTGGTGTAACCACTGAATGTCCCCTGGTGTAGCCACTGAATGTCTCCTGGTGTAACCACCTGAATGTCCCCTGGTGTAACCACTGAATGTCTCCTGGTGTAACCACTGAATGTCTCCTGGTGTAACCACTGAATGTTTCCTGGTGTAACCACTGAATGTCTCCTGGTGTAACCACTGAATGGCTCCTGGTGTAACCACTGAATGGCTCCTGGTGTAACCATTGAATGTCTCCTGGTGTAACCACTGAATGGCTCCTGGTGTAACCACTGAATGTCTCCTGGTGTAACCACTGAATGGCTCCTGGTGTAACCACTGAATGTCTCCTGGTGTAACCACTAAATGTCTCCTGGTGTAACCATTGAATGGCTCCTGGTGTAGCCACTGAATGTCTCCTGGTGTAACCACTAAATGTCTCCTGGTGTAACCATTGAATGGCTCCCGGTGTAACCACCTGAATGTCTCCTGGTGTAACCACTGAATGGCTCCTGGTGTAGCCACTGAATGTCTCCTGGTGTAACCACTGAATGGCTCCTGGTGTAACCACTGAATGTCTCCTGGTTTAACCACTGACTGGCTCCTGGTGTAACCACCTGAATGGCTCCTGGTGTAACCACTGAATGGCTCCTGGTGTAACCACTGAATGGCTCCTGGTGTAGCCACTGAATGTCTCCTGGTTTAACCACTGAATGTCTCCTGGTGTAGCCACTGAATGGCTCCTGGTGTAACCACTGAATGGCTCCTGGTGTAACCACTGAATGTCTCCTGGTTTAACCACTGACTGGCTCCTGGTGTAACCACCTGAATGGCTCCTGGTGTAACCACTGAATGGCTCCTGGTGTAACCACTGAATGTCCCCTGGTGTAGCCACTGAATGTCTCCTGGTGTAACCACCTGAATGTCCCCTGGTGTAACCACTGAATGGCTCCTGGTGTAACCACTGAATGGCTCCTGGTGTAGCCACTGAATGTCTCCTGGTTTAACCACTGAATGTCTCCTGGTGTAGCCACTGAATGGCTCCTGGTGTAACCACTGAATGTCTCCTGGTGTAACCACTGAATGGCTCCTGGTGTAACCACTGAATGTCCCCTGGTGTAACCACTGAATGTCTCCTGGTGTAACCACTGAATGTCTCTTGGTGTAACCACTGAATGTCCCCTGGTGTAACCACTGAATGTCCCCTGGTGTAACCACTGAATGGCTCCTGGTGTAACCACTGAATGTCTCCTGGTGTAACCACTGAATGTCTCCTGGTGTAACCACTGAATGGCTCCTGGTGTAACCACTGAATGTCTCCTGGTGTAACCACCTGAATGTCTCCTGGTGTAACCACTGAATGGCTCCTGGTGTAACCACTGAATGGCTCCTGGTGTAACCACTGAATGGCTCCTGGTGTAACCACTGAATGGCTCCTGGTGTAACCACCTGAATGTCTCCTGGTGTAACCACTGAATGGCTCCTGGTGTAACCACTGAATGGCTCCTGGTGTAACCACTGAATGTCTCCTGGTGTAACCACTGAATGTCCCCTGGTGTAGCCACTGAATGTCTCCTGGTGTAACCACCTGAATGTCCCCTGGTGTAACCACTGAATGGCTCCTGGTGTAACCACTGAATGTCTCCTGGTGTAACCACTGAATGTTTCCTGGTGTAACCACTGAATGTCTCCTGGTGTAACCACTGAATGGCTCCTGGTGTAACCACTGAATGGCTCCTGGTGTAACCACCTGAATGTCTCCTGGTGTAACCACTGAATGTCTCCTGGTGTAACCACCTGAATGGCTCCTGGTGTAACCACTGAATGTCCCCTGGTGTAACCACTGAATGGCTCCTGGTGTAACCACCTGAATGGCTCCTGGTGTAACCACTGAATGTCTCCTGGTGTAACCAATGAATGGCTCCTGGTGTAACCACTGAATGGCTCCTGGTGTAACCACCTGAATGTCCCCTGGTGTAACCACTGAATGTCTCCTGGTGTAGCCACTGAATGTCTCCTGGTGTAACCACTGAATGTCTCCTGGTGTAACCACTGAATGTCTCCTGGTGTAACCACTGAATGGCTCCTGGTGTAGCCACTGAATGTCTCCTGGTGTAACCACTGAAAGGCTCCTGGTGTAACCAGTGAATGGTTCCTGGTGTAACCACTGAATGGCTCCTGGTGTAACCACTGAATGGCTCCTGGTGTAGCCACTGAATGGCTCCTGGTGTAACCACTGAATGGCTCCTGGTGTAACAACTTAATGACTCCTGGTGTAGCCACTGAATGTCTCCTGGTGTAACCACCTGAATGTCTCCTGGTGTAACCACTGAATGGCTCCTGGTGTAACCACTGAATGGCTCCTGGTGTAACCACTGAATGTCTCCTGGTGTAACCACTGAATGTCCCCTGGTGTAGCCACTGAATGTCTCCTGGTGTAACCACCTGAATGTCCCCTGGTGTAACCACTGAATGGCTCCTGGTGTAACCACTGAATGGCTCCTGGTGTAACCACTGAATGTCTCCTGGTGTAACCACTGAATGTCTCCTGGTGTAACCACCTGAATGGCTCCTGGTGTAACCACTGAATGTCTCCTGGTGTAACCACTGAATGGCTCCTGGTGTAACCACTGAATGGCTCCTGGTGTAACCACCTGAATGTCTCCTGGTGTAACCACTGAATGTCTCCTGGTGTAACCACTGAATGGCTCCTGGTGTAACCACTGAATGGCTCCTGGTGTAGCCACTGAATGTCTCCTGGTGTAACCACTGAAAGGCTCCTGGTGTAACCACCTGAATGTCTCCTGGTGTAACCACTGAATGTCTTCTGGTGTAACCACCTGAATGGCTCCTGGTGTAACCACTGAATGTCTCCTGGTGTAACCACTGAATGGCTCCTGGTGTAACCACTGAATGGCTCCTGGTGTAACCACCTGAATGTCTCCTGGTGTAACCACTGAATGTCTCCTGGTGTAACCACTGAATGGCTCCTGGTGTAGACACTGAATGGCTCCTGGTGTAACCACTGAATGGCTCCTGGTGTAACCACTGAATGTCTCCTGGTGTAGCCACTGAATGGCTCCTGGTGTAACCACTGAATGTCTCCTGGTGTAACCACTGAATGTCTCCTGGTGTAACCACTGAATGTCTCCTGGTGTAACCACTGAATGGCTCCTGGTGTAACCACTGAATGTCTCCTGGTGTAACCACTGAATGTCTCCTGGTGTAACCACTGAATGTCTCCTGGTGTAACCAGAGAATGGCTCCTGGTGTAACCACCTGAATGTCTCCTGGTGTAACCACCTGAATGTCTCCTGGTGTAACCACTGAATGGCTCCTGGTGTAACAAATTAATGGCTCCTGGTGTAACCACTGAATGGCTCCTGGTGTAACCACTGAATGTCTCCTGGTGTAACCACTGAATGTCTCCTGGTGTAACCACTGAATGGCTCCTGGTGTAGCCACTGAATGGCTCCTGGTGTAACCACCTGAATGTCTCCTGGTGTAGCCACTGAATGGCTCCTGGTGTAACCACTGAATGTCTCCTGGTGTAACCACTGAATGTCTCCTGGTGTAACCACTGAATGGCTCCTGGTGTAACCACTGAATGGCTCCTGGTGTAACCACTGAATGGCTCCTGGTGTAGCCACTGAATGGCTCCTGGTGTAACCACCTGAATGTCTCCTGGTGTAACCACTGAATGTCTCCTGGTGTAACCACTGAATGTCTCCTGGTGTAACCACTGAATGTCTCCTGGTGTAACCACTGAATGGCTCCTGGTGTAACCACTGAATGTCTCCTGGTGTAACCACTGAATGGCTCCTGGTGTAACCACTGAATGTCTCCTGGTGTAGCCACTGAATGGCTCCTGGTGTAGCCACTGAATGGCTCCTGGTGTAACCACCTGAATGTCTCCTGGTGTAGCCACTGAATGGCTCCTGGTGTAACCACTGAATGTCTCCTGGTGTAACCACCTGAATGTCTCCTGGTGTAACCACCTGAATGGCTCCTGGTGTAACCACCTGAATGTCTCCTGGTGTAACCACTGAATGTCTCCTGGTGTAACCACTGAATGTCTCCTGGTGTAACCACTGAATGGCTCCTGGTGTAGCCACTGAATGGCTCCTGGTGTAACCACTGAATGTCTCCTGGTGTAACCACTGAATGTCTCCTGGTGTAACCACTGAATGGCTCCTGGTGTAACCACTGAATGGCTCCTGGTGTAGCCACTGAATGGCTCCTGGTGTAACCACTGAATGGCTCCTGGTGTAACCACTGAATGGCTCCTGGTGTAACCACTGAATGGCTCCTGGTGTAACCACCTGAATGGCTCCTGGTGTAGCCACTGAATGTCTCCTGGTGTAGCCACTGAATGGCTCCTGGTGTAACCACTGAATGTCTCCTGGTGTAACCACTGAATGGCTCCTGGTGTAACCACTGAATGGCTCCTGGTGTAGCCACTGAATGGCTCCTGGTGTAGCCACTGAATGGCTCCTGGTGTAACCACTGAATGGCTCCTGGTGTAGCCACTGAATGTGTCCTGGTGTAACCACTGAATGTCTCCTGGTGTAACCACTGAATGTCTCCTGGTGTAACCACTGAATGGCTCCTGGTGTAACCACTGAATGGCTCCTGGTGTAGCCACTGAATGGCTCCTGGTGTAGCCACTGAATGGCTCCTGGTGTAACCACTGAATGGCTCCTGGTGTAACCACTGAATGGCTCCTGGTGTAACCACCTGAATGGCTCCTGGTGTAGCCACTGAATGTCTCCTGGTGTAGCCACTGAATGGCTCCTGGTGTAACCACTGAATGTCTCCTGGTGTAACCACTGAATGGCTCCTGGTGTAACCACTGAATGGCTCCTGGTGTAGCCACTGAATGGCTCCTGGTGTAGCCACTGAATGGCTCCTGGTGTAACCACTGAATGTCTCCTGGTGTAGCCACTGAATGTCTCCTGGTGTAACCACCTGAATGGCTCCTGGTGTAACCACTGAATGTCTCCTGGTGTAACCACCTGAATGGCTCCTGGTGTAACCACTGAATGGCTCCTGGTGTAACCACTGAATGTCTCCTGGTGTAACCACCTGAATGGCTCCTGGTGTACCCACTGAATGGCTCCTGGTGTAACCACCTGAATGTCTCCTGGTGTAACCACTGAATGTCTCCGGGTGTAACCACTGAATGGCTCCTGGTGTAGCCACTGAATGGCTCCTGGTGTAACCACTGAATGGCTCCTGGTGTAGCCACTGAATGGCTCCTGGTGTAACCACTGAATGTCTCCTGGTGTAGCCACTGAATGGCTCCTGGTGTAGCCACTGAATGGCTCCTGGTGTAACCACCTGAATGTCTCCTGGTGTAACCACTAAATGGCTCCTGGTGTAACCACCTGAATGTCTCCTGGTGTAACCACTGAATGGCTCCTGGTGTAACCACTGAATGTCTCCTGGTGTATCCACTGAATGTCTCCTGGTGTAACCACCTGAATGTCTCCTGGTGTAACCACTGAATGTCTCCTGGTGTAACCACTGAATGGCTCCTGGTGTAACCACTGAATGGCTCCTGGTGTAACCACTGAATGTCTCCTGGTGTAACCACTAAATGGCTCCTGGTGTAACCACCTGAATGTCTCCTGGTGTAACCACTAAATGGCTCCTGGTGTAACCACTGAATGGCTCCTGGTGTAACCACTGAATGGCTCCTGGTGTAGCCACTGAATGGCTCCTGGTGTAACCACCTGAATGTCTCCTGGTGTAACCACTGAATGTCTCCTGGTGTAACCACTGAATGGCTCCTGGTGTAACCACTGAATGGCTCCTTGTGTAACCACTGAATGGCTCCTGGTGTAACCACTGAATGGCTCCTGGTGTAATCACTGAATGTCTCCTGGTGTAACCACTGAATGGCTCCTGGTGTAACCACCTGAATGTCTCCTGGTGTAACCACTGAATGTCTCCTGGTGTAACCACTGAATGGCTCCTGGTGTAGCCACTGAATGTCTCCTGGTGTAACCACCTGAATGTCTCCTGGTGTAACCACCTGAATGTCTCCTGGTGTAACCACTGAATGTCTCCTGGTGTAACCACTGAATGGCTCCTGGTGTAACCACCTGAATGTCTCCTGGTGTAACCACTGAATGGCTCCTGGTGTAGCCACTGAATGGCTCCTGGTGTAACCACTGAATGGCTCCGGGTGTAACCACTGAATGGCTCCTGGTGTAGCCACTGAATGGCTCCTGGTGTAACCACCTGAATGGCTCTTGGTGTAGCCACTGAATGGCTCCTGGTGTAACCACTGAATGGCTCCTGGTGTAACCACTGAATGGCTCCTGGTGTAGCCACTGAATGGCTCCTGGTGTAACCACCTGAATGTCTCCTGGTGTAACCACCTGAATGGCTCCTGGTGTAACCACTGAATGGCTCCTGGTGTAGCCACTGAATGGCTCCTGGTGTAACCACCTGAATGGCTCCTGGTGTAGCCACTGAATGGCTCCTGGTGTAACCACTGAATGGCTCCTGGTGTAACCACTGAATGGCTCCTGGTGTAGCCACTGAATGGCTCCTGGTGTAACCACTGAATGGCTCCTGGTGTAACCACTGAATGGCTCCTGGTGTAGCCACTGAATGGCTCCTGGTGTAACCACTGAATGGCTCCTGGTGTAACCACTGAATGGCTCCTGGTGTAGCCACTGAATGGCTCCTGGTGTAACCACCTGAATGTCTCCTGGTGTAACCACCTGAATGGCTCCTGGTGTAACCACTGAATGGCTCCTGGTGTAGCCACTGAATGGCTCCTGGTGTAACCACCTGAATGGCTCCTGGTGTAGCCACTGAATGGCTCCTGGTGTAACCACTGAATGGCTCCTGGTGTAACCACTGAATGGCTCCTGGTGTAGCCACTGAATGGCTCCTGGTGTAACCACTGAATGGCTCCTGGTGTAACCACTGAATGGCTCCTGGTGTAACCACTGAATGTCTCCTGGTGTAACCACTGAATGGCTCCTGGTGTAACCACTGAATGTCTCCTGGTGTAACCACTGAATGGCTCCTGGTGTAACCTCTGCTCTTAACCACAACATAACATGGAAAAAGACTCAGATTGTAATGGTTGCTGCAGGAGGTCTGGACTGGCAACTCGTCCTGGACTGGTAATGTTTGACTCTACTGTAGATTCATAAGATGTTTCCAGCTGGATGAGGGTGTGGTGGGAAGGTGTTAGAGGATTTGACTGATTGAGTTGGTCCTGTTCCCCTCACTCGTTTGTGTTCTTGCTCTACAATGCCTTGTGACTGATTGTGTCAGCCAACAGTAATGGCTCTGTCATTGAAACTCGGAATCACCAGACTGAGGGGAATGATGCACGAATCAAACTCCAACACAGCAGTCAGAGTGGATGAAGTTGATCATAAAAAGTTTGAAATAAAGGTCTGTCGATCCATTAAACACCAAAGTGATTGTTCATCTGTTGGATTCTCTCACGATTCCAGCTGCTTCATTAATGAAGCAAGGAAGGAGAGCTGGCCTTATATCTCTGACCTATACCTCACTCCAGTCACATACCGTATGTTGAAAGCCTTAGTATCATGAGAATGAGAATAATTAAATAAAACAGAGAAAAATAGGACAGAACGCCTTTTCAAAGGGACTGAAACAAAGCAATAAATACTGAGCACTGAAGTTTATAATCTGCCCACATTCCTCCCCATCGCGAATCAAAGATTGGCAAGTATTGCTGAATCTCAGAGTGCTGTATTCTGACTTGAAATGTTTAGGAATGAATTATAAATATACTAATGTACTGACTGAGACAAAACTTCCTAAAAGCCTAGTCACCAACACTATGTTTATTCAGAGATCTTCATCAATTGGTAAATTGGTTTCTATTAAATGGGGGGATGGATCAATCAATCAATCAGTCGTGACCTCTGAGCATTGTCACCTCCACCATCTCCCACAGACCATCAGGGGAGGTATCACATGAAGTATGTGATTAAGAGGGTCTAGTGTCCCAACTCAGGGCCAGGAGGTCAGGTTCAAATCCCACCTGCCATGGAGCTGTGTCATCATACATCCTAACTGGTTGATTTAAAATAAGTTTTAAACAATATGCTAAAACTCATGAAAATGAAAGCAAATTACAGATTGGTTGGCAGTAGAGATCAAAGAGCAAGGATCCCACCTCAAATCGGAAATGTGACTCCTGGCATTCCATGAGGACGCCCCTCAATTATTCACTGGGTTCATTAACAATTTCGGTAAATTGAGAGCCTTTATGTCCCATTTGACAATGACCTTCAATTGGTTAGAACAGTTGGGTATGTGACATTAGAGATTGACACTGACAGAATATTTTTTGTGTAACACACTGAAGCAAACAGGTCCCTAAGCTTGGTTGGTGTAAGAGTGCTGGAAGAGCACAGCAATTCAGGCAGCATCCGAGGACAGGCAAAATCCGAGGACAGGCAAAATCGACGTTTCGGGCAAAAGCCCTTCATCAGGAAACCAGAATCTGGTTTCCAGCATCTGCAGTCATTGTTTTTACCTCCTTGGTTGGTGTAAGACCATTATTTTGTAGAAAAAATGGATGCATTCAAATTCTTTTTATACAGCGAAAATCAAGGAACTTTAGAAGCCATGTACATAGCAATCTTGAAAATGTATTGGTCGGGTATAAAGCATAATTCAAAAGCCCAATGTTTATCTGATTAGACAGTTCGAGTATAAATTGGAATGTAAAGGGAATTATACAAAGGCTTGAATATCTGGAGCAATGTGTACAATCCTGGACATCACAACTTTCTTCATTCAATTGCCTAACGCTAGGTGCCCCTTAAAGCAAATTGCTTGCTTGGCCATTTAGAACATAGAACAATACAGCACAGAACAGGCCCTTCGGCCCACGATGTTGTGCCGAACATTTGTCCTAGCTTAAGCACCCATCCATGTACCTATCCAATTGCCACTTAAAGGTCACCAATGATTCTGACTCTACCACTCCCACAGGCAGCGCATTCCATGCCCCCACCACTCTCTGAGTAAAGAACCTACCCCTGACATCCCCCCTATACCTTCCACCCTTCACGTTAAATTTATGTCCCCTTGTAACACTCTGTTGTATCCGGGGAAAAAGTCTCTGACTGTCTACTCTATCTATTCCTCTGATCATCTTATAAACCTCTATCAAGTCACCCCTCATCCTTCGCCGTTCCAACGAGAAAAGGCCTAGCACTCTCAACCTATCCTCGTACGACCTATTCTCCATTCCAGGCAACATCCTGGTAAATCTTCTCTGCACCCTCTCCAAAGCTTCCACATCTTTCCTAAAGTGAGGCGACCAGAACTGCACACAGTACTCCAAATGTGGCCTAACCAAGGTCCTGTACAGCTGCAACACCACCCCACGACTCTTGAATTCAATCCCTCTGCTAATGAACGCTAATACACCATAGGCCTTCTTACAAACTCTATCCACCTGTGTGGCAACTTTCAGAGGTTAGTTAAGAGTGAACCACATTGCTATGGGTCTGGAATCACATTGAGACCAGGCTGGTAAAGATGGAGATTTCCGTCTCAAATGACATTAGTGAACTGGGTGGGCTTTCTTTCCATGAGTGCTAATTGCACGGTCACTATTATCAAGACCAACTCTCAATTCCAGACTTACTTATCAAATTGAAATTTCATCAAGTGACCTGGTGGAATTCAATCTCATGTCCCCAGTGTTTCACCCTGGGTCTCTGGATAGCTGGCCTGTGATATTACCACAACATCACCATTTCTGATTGCATATTTTCCATTCATGAAATACTTACAACAAACTTTTTATTATCTGGCACCTATGGACCAGGAGTGTAGCGGTTGACCAAATATTCCTGTTGATCAAGAGGTTCACGTAATTAACATAAAGAGTGCTGGTTCATAAGGTGCCAGTTAAAACAAAGTTTGTTACACCAAATACCTTTTTAACATCATCTGATGGTGGAGAATATCTTTTACATTTGGGGGCTACTGGTTGGGTCGAAGTTTCCCACAGGCTTCAGCACCCTGACACCGAGACAATAAAATGAGCTCACAGTCTTTACTTGCTATCCATAGGATGCCGTCTGAATTGGGTGTCGCTGGGTCTCCAAGCCAATGAAATACTGTGGGCAGATCTTTCAGACCCTCCAGTGGCCTGGCAGCTTTGGAGTTACGCAGGAGAGGTGAGTGCTGCTGAGGCTGGTCAGAGAGCTCGGGAACACCTCAGGTAAGAGATTGGAGAGACCGCTCTTGGTGCAGGAGAGTCCGGGTAAAGATAGCAGATGTCCTTTCCCAAAGGCTACCAGTGGATTACATGGGTTTTCCAGACCGTTATCTGTAGTTACATGTTTGCCATTAGGCCTGTCTGTGTTTGAACATGTGCGCATTTGGGATATAGTTTAATTTTCCATTGCAGCAGTTAGTAACCCATTTTACCAGTTGATAAAGACTATGTCTGCTCATAATAAATAGGGTTTTGTGTTTATTGATGAAACCAGGTGGAAATATCTTTTTTTTCCTGTCCTAGTTAAAAGTAAATGCCAAGTCACTTAACTATTTTGGTGTTTCAATTGGCTTCAATACTTCAGGACACCTCATGGACTTGGTTACCACCTGACTCCTTCTGTCAGCATTGTAACACTTCCTTGGCCTCTGTAAAGCTTGTATGTTTTTTTTAACAACCATTTCATCAATATGTCCTGTCACCTCTTTTTTCACTCATAGGATGTAGGCGTCGCTGGGTGGGCCCAGGTGCCCCTTGAGAAGGTGGGGGTCCATGTGCTGTAAACTAGACCCACAATGCCCTTGGGCAGGGATAACCAGGATTTTGACCCAGCTACTGCGAAGGAATAGCAAAATAATTCCACATCAAAATAATTCCACATCGGGATGGGGTATGACATGAAAGGGAACTTGGAAGTGGTGGTATCCCATGTACGCACAGCTTGTCATTCCAAATGGAGGTAGATGGAGATGTATGAGATGATGAAGGGTGTAGACAGAAAGGAAGTTTTCCAACTGGTGTATGAGTCAATCAGGGAGCAGAGACTTAAGGTAAAGAGCTAGAGGTTTAGAGGGAATGTGAGGGTTTCATTTTCAACCAGAGGGTGGTGGGGAATCTGGAACTGACTGACTGTTAGGGTGGGAGAGGCAGAAACCCTCATAATGTTGAAGAAGTATTAAGATGCCAATGTGTACAGGGCTATGGGCCAAGGGCTGAAAATAGGAATAGAATAGTGAGGTGGGTGTTTGAGGATTAGAAGGGAAACCCTATCAAGCAGGGAGGTGAGGGGGGTGAGAAGGAGAGGAGGAGGGGAGAAGGAGGGGGAGGCGGAGGGGAGGACGAGGAGGGGAGGAAAGGAGGAGGAGGGGAGGATGAGGAGGGGAGGAGGGGAGGAGGAGAGGAGGAGGGGAGGAGGAGGAAGAGGAGTGGGAGGAGGGGGGAGAAGGGGGGAGGGGGAACAAGGAGGGGGAGGAGGGGAGGAGGAGAGTGACGAGGACGAGGAGGGGAGGAGTGTGAGGAGGAGGGGAGGGGGGAGGAGGAGGGGAGGAAGGGGGGAGGAGGGAGAGGAGGAGGGAGAGGAGGAGGGGAGGAGGGGAGAAGGAGGGGGAGTAGGGGAGGAGGGGGAGGAGGTGGGGAGGAGCGGAGGAGGGGAGGAGGAGAGGAGGAGGGGAGTTGGAGGTGGAGGAGGGAGAGGAGGGGGAGGAAGGGGAGGGGAGGAGGAGGGGGAGCAGGGGAGGAGGAGGGGGAGGAGGGGAGGAGGGGGAGGAGGGGGAGCAGGGGAGGAGGAGGGGGAGGAGGGGAGGAGGGGGCGGAGGCAGAGGAGGGGAGGAGGAGGTGGAGGAGGGGAGGAGGGTGAGGATGAGGGGGAGGAGAGGGTGAGGATGAGGGGGAGGAGGGGGAGGAGGGGAGGAGGAGGGGAGGAGGAGAGTGACGAGGACGAGGAGGGGAGGAGTGTGAGGAGGAGGGGAGGGGGGAGGAGGAGGGGAGGAAGGGGGGAGGAGGGAGAGGAGGAGGGAGAGGAGGAGGGGAGGAGGGGAGAAGGAGGGGGAGTAGGGGAGGAGGGGGAGGAGGTGGGGAGGAGCGGAGGAGGGGAGGAGGAGAGGAGGAGGGGAGTTGGAGGTGGAGGAGGGAGAGGAGGGGGAGGAAGGGGAGGGGAGGAGGAGGGGGAGCAGGGGAGGAGGAGGGGGAGGAGGGGAGGAGGGGGAGGAGGGGGAGCAGGGGAGGAGGAGGGGGAGGAGGGGAGGAGGGGGCGGAGGCAGAGGAGGGGAGGAGGAGGTGGAGGAGGGGAGGAGGGTGAGGATGAGGGGGAGGAGAGGGTGAGGATGAGGGGGAGGAGGGGGAGGAGGGGAGGAGGAGGGGAGGAGGAGGGGAGGAGGGGGAGGAGGAGGGGAGGAGGGCAAGGAGGGGAGGAGGGGGAGGAGGGGAGGAGGAGGGGAGGAGGAGGGGAGGAGGGGGAGGAGGAGGGGAGGAGGGCAAGGAGGGGAGGAGGTGGAGGAGGAGGTGGAGGAGGGGAGGAGAGGGGAGGAGAGTGAGGATGAGGGGAGGAGGGGGAGGAGGGGAGGAGAGCAAGGAGGGGAGGAGGGGGAGGAGGAGGTGGAGGAGGGGAGGAGGGTGAGGATGAGGGGGAGGAGGGGGAGGAGGGGAGGAGGAGGGGAGGAGTGGGAGGAGGGTGAGGATGAGGGGGAGGAGGGGGAGGAGGGGGAGGATGAGGGGGAGGAGGGGAGGAGGGGAGGAGGAGGGGAGGAGTGGGAGGAGGAGGGGGAGGAGGGGAGGAGGGTGAGGATGAGGGGGAGGTGGGGGAGAAGGGGAGGAGGAGGGGAGGAGTGGGAGGAGGGTGAGGATGAGGGGGAGGAGGGGGAGGAGGGGGAGGATGAGGGGGAGGAGGGGAGGAGGGGAGGAGGAGGGGAGGAGTGGTAGGAGGAGGGGGAGGAGGGGGATGAGGGGAGGAGGGTGAGGATGAGGGGGAGGTGGGGGAGGAGGGGAGGAGGAGGGGAGGAGGGTGAGGATGAGGGGGAGGAGGGTGAGGATGAGGGGGAGGTGGGGGAGGAGGGGAGGAGTGGGAGGAGGGTGAGGATGAGGGGGAGGAGGGTGAGGATGAGGGGGAGGAGGGGGAGGAGGGGAGGAGGAGGGGAGGAGTGGGAGGAGGAGGGGAGGAGGGGGATGAGGGGTGAAGGGGAGGGGAGGTGGAGGAGGCAGAGGAGGGGGAGGAGGGTGAGAGGAGGGGGAGTGGAGGGGTAGGAGGAGGTGGATGAATGGGGGAGGAGGGGAGGAGGGGGGGAGGAGGAGGGGGTGGGATTGTCTTTACCTCCCTGTCCCCAAATTGTCACATAACGACCATCTCTGACACACCTTGTTTGTGACAGGGGAGTGTTTGAGAAGCCTCCTGTCCTTTCGAGACCTGGCAGCTGATCAGAAAGGTCAGGCATCTCTCAGAGATCACAGATGGAGGACCACCCCACTGTACTCAGGGGTAGGGTCATCTCCGACTGCCTCTGGGGTGGGTGCTTTGGTGTCAGGATGAAGCGACTAACAAACTGAACGTGAAGCGTCCTCACCATCATTGGAGGCACATTCCCTGTCTGGATTGTCCTGTTGTTTGATACATGGATGACACCTCCCCCTGCCCAGGGACACAAACAGACTGTTTATGGCATGTCCTGCAGCTGGGGGACACCTCACTCACTGATCATCAGAGACTGGAACTTGAGGGACACCCCTCCATATCACAACAGACCAGGAATCTCTCCCACTTTTACTACCACCCAGACCAGGGTCAGTAGGACATGCACACACACACACACACACTCTCTCACACACACACACACACACACACACACACACACACACACACACACACTCTCTCTCTCACACACACACTCTCTCTCCACACACACACACACACTCTCTCTCTCACACACACACAGACACTTATACACACACTCACACACACACAGACAGACACACACTCACACCGACTCTCACACTCACATACTCACACACACTCACACTCACACACAGACACGCACTCACGCACACACTCACACACACACAGACAGACACGCATTCACACTCACACACACACTCACACACAGACACACACTCTCACACTCACACTCACTCACACACACTCACACACAAACACACACTCTCACTCACACAAACAGACACACACTCACATACACACTCACAAACCACACACACACACACTCACACACTCATACAGACACACACTCACACTCACACACACTCATACATGCTCACACACACTCACCCACACACTCTCACACACTCACACACATACACACACAGACACACACAGACAGACACACACACACATTCACACACACACACTCACACTTCACACTCGCACACACAGACACACACACACTCACACACATACTCACACACACTCACACACAGACACACACTCACACAAACACACACACACTCACACACACACAGACACATACTCACACTCACACACTCACACACTCACGCAGCACACACTCACACACACACAGACAGACACGCATTCACACTCACACACACACTCACACACAGACACACACTCTCACACTCACACTCACTCACACACACTTACACACACACACACTCTCACTCACACACACAGACACACACTCACACACACACTCACAAACACACACTCACACACACACTCACACACTCATACAGACACACACTCACACACTCACACACACTCATACATGCTCACACACACTCACCCACACACTCTCACACACTCACACACATACACACACAGACACACACTCACACACACAGACAGACACACACACACATTCACACACACACACTCACACTCGCACACACATTCACACACACAGACACACACACACTCACACACAGACACACACACACTCACATTCGTACACACACTCACACACAGACACACACTCGCACACACAGTCACACACACACACACACTCACACTCTCACACACAATCACACACACACTCTCACACAGACACACACACACTCATACACACAGACACACACACATACTCACACACACACTCACACACACAATCTCACACATACACTCACACTTGCAAGCACACACACAGATGCACACAGACACACACTCACACACACATACACACACACAGCCACACAAATGCTCACACACACACATTCACACAAACACACACACACAAACAGACACACACACTCACTCTCACACTGACACAAACACTGACACACACTGACACTGACACACACACTCTCACACAGACACACACACAGACACACACACTCACACACTCACTGCACACACTCACACTCGCACACACACTCACACACTCATTCACACACTCAGACACACACACTCACACACTCACACGCACTCACACTCACACACACTCACACACACACACAAACACTCACACAAACTCACACACACACACACACAGACACATACTCACACTCACTCACTCACACACAGACAGACACGCACTCACACAGACACACACTCACACACACATACACACACTCTCACACACACACTGAACTCTCACACACTCACACATACACACTCACACACTCATACACACACTAACACACACACTCATACACACGTACTCCCACACCGACACACACACACACACACACATACACACACACACTCACTCACACACTGACACACACACTGACACACACTCACACTGACACACACACACTCTCACACAGACACACACACACACACTCACACTCGCACACACATTCACATGCACAGACACACACACACTCACACACAGACACACACACTCACACACACACTCACACACTCACATTCGTACACACTTCGCACACAGACACACACTCGCACACACAGTCACACACACACACACTCACACTCTCACACACTCACACTCTCACACACAATCACACACACACTCTCACACAGACACACACACACTCATACACACAGACACACACACATACTCACACACACAATCTCACACACACACTCACACTTGCAAACACACATACACTCACACACAAACAGGCACACACACACACTCACTCACACACTGACACACACACACACTCTCACACAGACAAACACAGAGACACACACACTCACACACTCACTGCACACACTCACACTCGCACACACACTCACACACAGACACACACACACTCATACACACAGACACACACACATACTCACACACACAATCTCACACACACACTCACACTTGCAAACACACATACACTCACACACAAACAGGCACACACACACACTCACTCACACACTGACACACACACATACTCACACACACAATCTCACACACACACTCACACTTGCAAACACACATACACTCACACACAAACAGGCACACACACACTCTCACTCACATTCACACACTCACACTCACACACAGACACACACACACTCACTCACACACTGACACACACTCACACTGACACACACACACTCTCACACAGACACACACACACACTCACACTCGCACACACATTCACACACACAGACACACACACACTCACACACAGACATACACACACTCACACACACACACTCACATTCGTACACACACTCGCACACAGACACACACTCGCACACACAGTCACACACACACACACTCACACTGTCACACACAATCACACACACACTCTCACACAGACACACACACACACTCATACACACAGACACACACACATACTCACACACACAATCTCACACACACACTCACACTTGCAAACACACACACACTCACACACAAACAGGCACACACACACACTCACTCACACACTGACACACACACTGACACACACTGACACACACTCACACTGACACACACACACACTCTCACACAGACACACACAGAGACACACACACTCACACACTCACTGCACACACTCACACTCGCACACACACTCACACACACACACACATACACACACACTCTCACTCACATTCACACACTCACACTCACACACACTCACACACACACTCACGCACACACTTACACACACTCACTCCGCACACTCACATTCGCACACACACTCACACACAGTCACACACTCACACACACACTCACACACACACTCACACACACTCACTCCACACACTCAGACTTGCACACACCCACACTCTCACTCACACACTCACACTCACTCACACTCACACACACACTCACACACACACTCACGCACACTCACACTCGCACACACACTCACACACACAGACACACACACACTCACACACACACAGTCACACACTCACACACGCATACACACACACACTCTCACTCACACATGCATACACACACACTCTCACTCACACGCACACACAGACACACACACTCACACACAGAACTCTCACACACTCACACACACACACTCACACTGACACACACACTCTCACACAGACACACACACAGACACACACACACTCTCACACACACACACACTCACACACACTCACGCACACACGCTCACACACACAGACACACACACACAGTCACACACACACACATACACACACTCTCACACACACTGAACTCTCACACACTCACACATACACACTCACACACTCATACACACACTAACACACACACTCATACACACGTACTCCCACACCGACACACACAAACACAGACACACACACACTCACTCACACACTGACACACACACTGATACACACTCACACACACATACACACACTCTCACACACACACTGAACTCTCACACACTCACACACACACACTCACACACACTCATGCACACACGCTCACACACACAGACACACACACACAGTCACACACACATACACACACTCAGACACACACTGAACTCTCACACACTCACACATACACACTCACACACTCATACACACACTAACACACACACTCATACACACGTACTCCCACACCGACACACACAAACACAGACACACACACACTCACTCACACACTGACACACACACTGATACACACTCACACACACATACACACACTCTCACACACACACTGAACTCTCACACACTCACACATACACACTCACACACTAACACACACACTCATACACACGTACTCCCACACCGACACACACACACACACACACACAGACACACACACACTCACTCACACACTGACACACACACTGACACACACTCACACTGACACACACACACTCTCACACAGACACACACACACACACTCACACTCGCACACACATTCACATATACAGACACACACACACTCACACACAGACACACACACTCACACACACACTCACACACTCACATTCGTACACACTTCGCACACAGACACACACTCACACACACAGTCACACACACACACACTCACACTCTCACACACAATCACACACACACTCTCACACAGACACACACACACTCATACACACAATCTCACACACACACTCACACTTGCAAACACACACACACACACTCACACACAAACAGGCACACACACACACTCACTCACACACTGACACACACACTGACACACACTGACACACACTCACACTGACACACACACACTCTCACACAGACACACACAGAGACACACACACTCACACACTCACTGCACACACTCACACTCGCACACACACTCACACACTCACACACACACACTCTCACTCACATTCACACACTCACACTCACACACACTCACACACACACTCACGCACACACTTACACACACTCACTCCGCACACTCACATTCGCACACACACTCAAACACACAGACACACACACTCACACACACAGTCACACACTCACACACACACTCACACACACTCACTCCACACACTCAGACTTGCACACACATACACACCCACACTCTCACTCACACTCACACACTCACATCACTCACACTCACACACATCTCCCACACACACTCACGCACACTCACACTCGCACACACTCACACACACAGACACACACTCACACACGCATACACACACACATTCTCACTCACACATTCATACACACACACTCTCACTCACACGCACGCACAGACACTCACACACTCACACACACAGAACTCTCACACACTCACACACACACTCACACACACACTCTCACACAGACACACACACAGACACACACACACTCTCACACACACACACACACTCACGCACACACGCTCACACACACAGACACACACACACAGTCACACGCACACTCACACACACACTGAACTCTCACACACTCACACATACACACTCACACACTCATACACACACTAACACACACACTCATACACACATACTCCCACACCGACACACACACACACACAGACACACACACACTCACTCACACACTGACACACACTCACACTGACACACACACACTCTCACACAGACACACACACACACACTCACACTCGCATACACATTCACACACCCAGACACACACACTCACACACAGACACACGCACACTCACACACACACTCACACAAACACTCACATTCGTACACACACTCTCACACAGACACACACTCGCACACACAGTCACACACACTCACACTCTCACACACAATCACACACACACTCTCACACAGACACACACACACTCATACACACAGACACACACACATACTCACACACACAATCTCACACACACACTCACACTTGCAAACACACACACACTCACACACAAACAGGCACACACACACACTCACTCACACACTGACACACACACTGACACACACTGACACACACTCACACTGACACACGCACACACTCTCACACAGACACACACAGAGACACACACACTCACACACTCACTGCACACTCTCACACTTGCACACACACTCACACACACATACACACACACTCTCACTCACATTCACACACTCACACACACTCACACACACACTCACACACTTACACACACTCACTCCGTGCACTCACATTCGCACACACACTCACACACACAGTCACACACTCACACACACACTCACACACACACTCACACACACTCACTCCACACACTCAGACTTACACACACATACACACCCACACTCTCACTCACACTCTCACACTCACTCACACTCACACACACACTCACACACACACTCACGCACACTCACACTCGCACACACACTCACACACACAGACACACACACACTCACACACACAGTCACACACTCACACACGCATACACACACACTCTCACTCACACATGCATACACACACACACTCACTCACACGCACGCACAGACACTCACACACTCACACACACAGAACTCTCACACACTCACACACACACACTCACACTGACACACACACTCTCACACAGACACACACACAGACACACACACACTCTCACACACACACACACACTCACACACACACTCACGCACACACGCTCACACACACAGACACACACACACAGTCACACACACACACATACACACACTCTCACACACACACTGAACTCTCACACACTCACACATACACACTCACACACTCATACACACACTAACACACACACTCATACACACGTACTCCCACACCGACACACACACACACAGACACACACACACTCACTCACACACTGACACACACACTGACACACACTCACACTGACACACACACACTCTCACACAGACACACACACACACTCACACTCGCACACACATTCACACACACAGACACACACACACTCACACACAGACTCACACACTCACACACACACTCACACACTCACATTCGTACACACTTCGCACACAGACACACACTCGCACACACAGTCACACACACACACACACTCACACTGTCACACACAATCACACACACACTCTCACACAGACACACACACACTCATACACACAGACACACACACATACTCACACACACAATCTCACACACACACTCCCACTTGCAAACACACATACACTCACACACAAACAGGCACACACACACACTCACTCACACACTGACACACACACACTCTCACACAGACACACACACTCACACACTCACTGCACACACTCACACTCGCACACACACTCGCACACTCACACACTCACACACACACACTCTCACTCACATTCACACACTCACACTCACACACACTCACACACATACTCACGCACACACTTACACACACTCACTCCGCACACTCACATTCGCACACACACTCAAACACACAGACACACACACTCACACACACACTCACACAAACACTCATACACACTCACTCCACACACTCAGACTTGCACACACATACACACCCACACTCTCACTCACACTCACAAACTCACACTCACTCACACTCACACACACACTCACGCACACTCACACTCACACACACACTCACACACACAGACACACACTCACACACGCATACACACACACACTCTCACTCACACATGCATACACACACACTCTCACTCACACGCACGCACAGACACTCACACACTCACACACACAGAACTCTCACACACTCACACACACACTCACATTGACACACACACTCTCACACAGACACACACACAGACACACACACACTCTCTCTCACACACACACTCACGCACACACGCTCACACACACAGACACACACACACAGTCACACACACACACATACACACACTCTCACACACACACTGAACTCTCACACACATACACACTCACACATTCATACACACACTAACACACACACTCATACACACGTACTCCCACACCGACACACACACACACAGACACACACACACTCACTCACACACTGACACACACTCACACTGACACACACACACTCTCACACAGACACACACACACACTCACACTCGCACACACATTCACACACACAGACACACACACACTCACACACAGACACACACACACTCACACACACACTCACACACACACTCACATTCGTACACACACTCGCACACAGACACACACTCACACACACACACACACTCACACTCTCACACACAATCACACACACACTCTCACATAGACACACACACACTCATACACACAGACACACACACATACTCACACACACACTCACACACACAATCTCACACATACACTCACACTTGCAAGCACACACACAGATGCACACAGACACACACTCACACACACATACACACACACAGCCACACAAATGCTCACACACACACATTCACACAAACACACACACACAAACAGACACACACACTCACTCTCACACTGACACAAACACTGACACACACTGACACTGACACACACACTCTCACACAGACACACACACAGACACACACACTCACACACTCACTGCACACACTCACACTCGCACACACACTCACACACTCATTCACACACTCAGACACACACACTCACACACACACACACTCAC